>NC_090885.1:63982830-63987895 GCF_036669925.1 Montipora capricornis
TATCGTGTAAATCGGCCCTTAGAAGTTTGCGAAACGACTATCGGACGTTCGCGAATCGACCCAACACGTTAGCGAACTGACGGTTTGCGAAACGACTCGTTGGCGAAACGACCGACCATAAATTGACCACCGCACACTTATTATAAGCCCATATACTAAAAATTGCCAGGAATATCCATTTGAGAATGGCATTGAATCAAAATATTATAAAATAATAGGAAACATGGATTTTCTCTTTTTCATTGCAATTTACCCAGGTTGACAAAAACTGCTAGGAACTGCTAAGAAGTCTGCAGGAGGTGTCGGCCTTTACGTGACAAGTGATATGGAATTTATTAGGAGGTATGACCTTGAACTAACTGCGGAGGGTTCGGAATCTTGTTGGATTGAAATTCTTGAAAACACAAAAGAATATTATCGTAGGTTGCATTTACCGACACCCTTTCAACAATTTGGAACATTTTCAAGAAATTTTAAAAGATTTGCTAGTAAATCCTAACAAAAAGAATATGGAGGTATATTTAATTGGCGATATGAATATTAATTACCTTAATAACAATAGCGGCGCGGTGGCCTCATGGTCAGTGTGCTCGACTCCTCGAGACTCCGGATCGAGTTGTCCGGGTTCAAGTCCTGCGCGAGGACATTGTGTTGTGTTCTTGGGAAAGACACTTTACTCTCACGGTGCCTCTCTCCACACAGGTGCATAAATGGGTACCGGTGAATTTAATGCTGGGGTTAACCCTACGATGGACTGGCATCCAATCCAGGGGGAAGTAGAAATACTCCTAGTCTTATCTTAAACCTCAACCAAATAAACAAATTAAATTAAATTAAAACATGTTTAATATAAACGATTTAAAAGGAAGCCATGCATGCACGGATTAGATTAATAATTTAGCTGAGAAAATCGTAGTAATGACTTTTTTCTTTTTTTTGTTTATAGCTTACTGAATACATGTATGTTATGTAATGTATTGTATTATTGTATTCCGGTGTAAGAAATAATTAAAAAGAAAAAAAGTTTTAAAAGTAATCATATCACCTGTGATTGTAAGCGCATTGTATTGTAAGTAGTGCGTAAGCAATTCAATTATTAATTAACAATTATTGGATGAGGTTGAGCATGTTAGCGATAATTATCAAGGCCAAAGTTTGTGTTATTTGCCGAAGCCGAAGGCTGAGGCGGATAACACAAACTGACGCCTTGATAATTATCGCTAACATGCGAAAACCGAATTCAATAATTGTTTTATTATGCATATTCCTGAGCTGAGCTCCGCCATGACAAAACTGATCAAACTGCTGGTTAGTGTGTTAGGTGACGTCACTTCTGCATGCATAAAACTATTGTCTGTAGGTATGACGTCAATTCTACATATATAAAATCTATTGTTTGTTGGTATGACGTAAGAGAAACAGAGCAAGCAAGAATTAGCTGCGTGCTTATAGCCAATCAAAATCGAGCTGGTGACACCAATGTATAATAATTAACAATTATTGGATGAGGTTGAGCATGTTAGCGATAATTATCAAGGCGTCAGTTTGTGTTATCCGCCTCAGCCTTCGGCTTCGGCAAATAACACAAACTTTGGCCTTGATAATTATCGCTAACATGCGAAAACCGAATTCAATAATTGTTTTATTATACATATTCCTGAGCTGAGCTCCGCCATGACAAAACTGATCAAACTGCTGGTTAGTGTGTTAGGTGACGTCACTTCTGCATGCATAAAACTATTGTCTGTAGGTATGACGTCAATTCTACATATATAAAATCTATTGTTCGTAGGTATGACGTAAGAGAAACAGAGCAAGCAAGAATTAGCTGCGTGCTTATAGCCAATCAAAATCGAGCTGGTGACACCAATGTATAATAAATAGTTTTGATGGTAATATAATGGATTTTAGTAGTTGTAAATTGTGTAATTGTTGTAAATTGTGTAAGTAGATGTACCAGTGTTGTAAGTAGTGTAAATAAATAAATCATAAAAAAAATTAAATTAAAAAAAAAAAGAAAAGAAATACTCCTAGTCGCTTCATGACGCAGAACAATCTGAACAACTAAATATAATGAACTCGTCATTTCATGTTACGAGTCCTTTTCACGTCAGAAGGTTACTAACAGAATTACAAGCGTATTTTGAACTATTTGAAAGTAACCGTTACGGCTCCCCGAAAGTAGGGGCCCCATAAGCCTGTTAAATCCGAAAGTAACAGAGGCCGTTACTTTCGGAATTATACGGTGTGACTTGCTTAGGTCGTAAAACTATCCTTGGTTTAGCTTTCCTTGTTAACATATTCAATGCCTTTTTCTTTGAAATTATTATATCCAAAAACCGAACAGGCAGAAAAAAGTTCCCTGGCCTCTACTGAGAAGGAATTCAGTTTTGTGAGCACCAAAGTCATTTTCGCCTTCTCGGTACCCCCCAGTAACAATTTTATACCCACTTACCACACGGTATTATTCAAGTACTCAGAAAACCAAGGTTAGTGTACAAATGTTAGTAAACTAAGTTAGGCTGTTAGCTTGGCTGGCATGGATTTCAAATGTTGTCACATGCATGACCCTTACCATGTATGACTCCTTTTGGGTGTTGTTAAACTAAAGTTACGAAATCTTTGCTATAATAAAAAAAACTAGGATATAGTATTTTCCGTTGATAAGCAACAAGATGAGGATTTACGTCTATGGTTTATTTTGGATTTCATAATCCTCAAGCAATTTTCGTAAAGTGAAGTACATATGATGAAAGTGTACACATGACCTTCAATTTAACAGAATCTGACTCCATGGAAAGTTGCTTGACTAAGGCAACGAGTTTTTCCTCCAGGAACACTTTGATATGATGCAATTTGATGGTTAAGATATATTTGCGGATGCCTTTGGCACGATTTGAGAGAGCTGTATCGGTCGTTACATGATATTTTCCAGTGGACTCGACGGTGTCGCTGTAGCAAAACGTATAGCTCACTGGCAAATAACGGTTCCTTTGGATCGATTTAACTTATGAAATACAGATTGGAAGCTCGTGAATAGGCGCTTTTCTGCCTTCTTTTCTTCACTCTAAGTTACGTCTTAGCAGTTGTTTTCGTCATTTTCTTTTTCCCATATAAGCCATGTAAATTGTCCGTTACGTTGCTATGGAGCCGAGCATTTCTACAAGAAAATTTACGCTTCCTGTGGTTCAAGAGGCCCTTTGCTTAAAAAGTCGTTTTCTTGCGGAATCTTTAAAATACTATTTTCACAACACATAAAATGGCACTGCCACAGTTTAAACTTGTACGACCCAAAAAACACTGTGTTTAGAGATATAAACAATAGTCTAATTTTCAACGCAGCTTAGAAGAGGCTAAACGCATATCACTGGGAAGCAACGTCCAATGAAAGCTAACAATGAGCAAATGGCAGGCTTCTTAAATTTACAAAAGGCAACATCATCATCTCCAAAGAGCTAAAAAATTCTAAAACAAAATTTATTAAAGAGCCACTCAACTACTTTAAGTTTACGACTCCTCAAACGTCATATGATTTTGATAGTGTGCAAGAAAAAGATCCTCGATGCTCAATTCTTCCTGGCACACCCAACAGCTGTGTTTTACACCCTCGTTTGAACTATGTTCTTGCCAAGTGCAGGGTCGATGGACCTTTAGTTTGTGTTCATTCCAACTTTCCAACTGGCTTGGGTTTATAACGCTTTTGTCCAGTATTGACTCTTTTATGTTACCTGCTTTGCAAAAACATTTTCCACAAGCATAGCCAGTGTGTAGCGATAGGGCTTCTCTCCTGTGTGCACCCTTTCATGTGTCCTTAAATTTTCCATTTGACCAAAACACTTGCCGCATTGTTCGCATTGATAAGGCTTCTCTCCAGTATGCACTCTTTCATGTTTCCTTAAACTTCCTACACGGCTAAAACACTTTCCACATTGTTTGCATTGGTAGGGCTTCTCTCCAGTATGTATTCTTTCATGTTCCTTAAATCTCCTGCTTGGCTAAAACATTTTTCACATTGTTTGCATTGGTAGGGCTTCTCTCCAGTATGTATTCTTTCATGTTTCTTTAAATCTCCTGCTTGGCTGAAACACTTGCCACATTGTTTGCATTGGTAGGGCTTCTCTCCAGTATGCATTCTTTCATGTTTCCTTAAATCTCCTGCTTGGGTAAAACACTTCCCACATTGTGTGCATTGATAGGTTTCTCTCCAGTATGCACTCTTTCATGTGTCCTTAAATGTGCACTTTGACTAAAACACTTGCCGCATTGTTCGCATTCATAAGGCTTCTCTCCACTATGCACTCTTTCATGTGTCCTTAAACTTCCTGCTTGGCTAAAACACTTTCCACATAGTTTGCACTGATAGGACTTCTCTCCTGTATGCACTCTTTCGTGTGTCCTTAAAGCTCCTGGTTGGGTAAAACACTTGCCGCCTTGGTTGCATTTATAGGGCCTCTCTTCAGTATAAATTGTTTCCTGTGTCCTTAAATTTCCGTCTTCGCAAAATCGCTTGCCACATTGTTTGCATTGGTAGGGTTTCTCCTTGGTATGGACTTCTCTATGTCTGTTTAAATTTCCTATTCCACTAAAGCGCTTGCCACACTGTTTGCATTCATTAGGTTTCTCTACAGTATGGACTTCTTCATCTCTCGTAAGACTTCGCTCTTCCTTGAGACAGCTTCCACTCTTTGTAAACCAAGAATCCCTGTTGAAAGTACGGCAGTTCCTGTGCTTAACTGATCTTGACATCATTAACAGATTGCGATCTCACTTAGCACTAAAATACAACAGAAAAAGAAGTCATTTTCACCACCAACAACTTATTCGTGTGGCCATTGCCGGAGTCTGAGTGTGGCTGATGTCGGAGAAGTATGATTTTATCGGCGAGATGTAGGTATAAGCTAGAAATTACTTTACAGCCTTTCCTTCAGTTCTGTTCGTGTGAGAACCCTACAATAGCATTTCATCTGGCAAAATAACCACACAAGAAGCGAAAAAGTCACCACGACAATAAAGGACCGCTTTTTTGTTGAGAACTTTTGCGTGTAAATATCTTTTTCATGAATGA
>NC_090885.1:63987995-64002995 GCF_036669925.1 Montipora capricornis
TTTTTCGATATGCAAGTAGCGTTCATGCCCATAATACCAGATACGCGTTACAAAAAATCTACACAAGCCACGGGTGCGCACAAATATAGGCAAACAGTCCCTATCTTATGTAGATACTGATCTATGGCAAAAAAGTTCTGAAAATGATAAAAATGTACCCTCTTCAAGATTTAAAACAAAATTAAAGCACTTTTGTTGTTTAAACCAGCACTAATCGTTTACTCATAATGAAATTTAAGGATTATAGTCATCTTTGCTATCTATTTTCATAGTAATTGGTAATTCGTAGCCGTCTCATGTGAAAAGGACACGTAACATGAGTCAAGAGTTCGTTATATTTAGTTGTTCAGATTGCATGCTGATTACGCAAACAAACAAAAACAAGCAGCAAAAAATAAACGTTTCTTGCCTGACGACGTGCAACGGAGACGGGTTTTGCTTTGTATTTTTCGTGTAGGTACTTGCAGGCGTGATAGAACAGAATAGAATTTTATTTGCTTAGTTGTTCATAGTTAATGTACAATTTAAAGGGAACCTCCACTAAAACAACAAAATAACTTTAAACCACAGAACTTAATGTTTACAATTGGAATTGCTCAATCTTTTTCCGTTTGTATTCGGGAAAAATAAATTCCAAAAACGCTTATTTTGGCTTTCAAATTTCATGGGCGCCGCCATCTTGAATAATTGTGACGTAACTTGGTTGCCCTATTGTTCTGATACAAAGAGCTATTGTTCTGGAACAATAGGGCAACCAAGTTACGTCACAATTATTCAAGATGGCGGCGCCCGGGAAATTTGAAAACCAAAATAAGCGTTTTTGGAATTTATTTTTCTCGAATGCAAACGCTTTCATTGGAAAAAGATTGAGCAATTCCAATTGTAAACATTATGTTCTGTGGTTTAAAGTTATTTTGTTGTTTTAGTGGAGGTTCCCTTTAAAGTTGGAAACAAGCAAATAAAGAGATAAAAAAAAATGATAATTACAATTTTAATTAATTAAATGTTTGAGCCTAGGTGCTAAATAAACCGGTAGGTTTTCGATTTAGCCCCTTATCTGAAAGTAACCGTTACGGCTACCCAAAAGTAGGGGCCCCATAAGCCTATTAAATCCGAAAGTAACACAGGCCGTTACTTTCGGAATTCTACAGTATGACTTGCTTAGGTCGTAAAAATATCTTTGGTTTAGCTTTACTTTTTAACATATCCAATGCGGTTTTCTTTGAAATTATTATATCCAAAAACCGAACAGGCAGAAAAAAGTTCCCTGGCCTCTACTGAGAAAGAATTCAGTTTTCTGAGCACAAAGTCATTTTCGCCTTCTCGGTACCGCCCATGCAGTAACAATTTTATACCACCTTACCACACGGTTTTATTCAAGTACTCAAGAAACAAGGTTAGTGCACTGATTTATTTGTAAACTAAGTTAGGCTGTTAGCTTAATGGCTGGCATGGATTTCAAATTTTGTCACATGCATGACCCTTACCTTGTATGACTCCTTTTGGATGTTGTTAAACTGAAGCTAAGGAATCTTTGCTTTTAATGAAAAAAAAAAACTAGGATGTAGTCTTTTCCTTTGATGAGCAACAAGATGAGGATTTACGCTAAGAATTACGTCTATGGTTTACTTTGGATTTCATAATCCTCAAGCAACTTTCGTAAACATAGTTTTACGTCATAGAAAGTGCGGCGTGCGGGGTTTTTATTCACGAGCTGTTTGTGTCAAAAACCCGAACGAGCGAGGAACGAGCGAGTGAGGTTTTTTGACACAAACAACGAGTGAATAAAACCCCGTACAAAGCACTTTCTATGTCGTGAACTGTTTATTACACATAAGACGAGAATTTTCATTAAAATAGTTTTCTGAACGCAAATTAGAAACAAAAACTCACTAACAATAGAACCAAATGCAAATTTAATTTAATTCAATAACAAAGTACGATTTGCACGAGATGCAAGAGATGCACGAGTGATTGGCATGGAAACGCCTTTACGCTATCGTTGATTGGTTATACTTTCACAAGTGAAATAGCCGTACGCCATTCTGATTGGCTGTATAAGCCTTTTCCACATGTGAAAATAAAGCGTATAGATTTGTACAAATGAGCTTTATGGAATAAAATTCTCATGTTATGTGTAATAAAGTAAAGTACATATGATGAAAGTGTACACATGACCTTGAATTTAACAGAATCTGACTCCATGGAAAGTTGATTGACTAAGGCAACGAGATTTTCCTCCAGGAACACTTTGAAATGATGCAATTTGTTGGTTAAGATGTCTTTGCGGATGCGTTTGGCACGACTTGAGAGAGCTGTATTGGTCGTTGATATTTTCCAGTCGACTTCCTCTCTAGGAAGATCGACGGTGTCGCTGTAACAAAACGTATAGCTCACTGGCAAAAAACGGTTCCTTCGGATCGATTTAACTTATGAAATACAGATGGGAAGCTCGTGAATAGGCGCTTTTCTGCCTTCTTTTCTTCATTCTAAGTTAAGACTTGCCAGTTGTTTTCGTCATTTTCTTTTTCCCATGTAAGCCATGTAAATAGAACTACTCGGCTAACTCATAGATGTTGTACACAATTCAGACCCTTTGGGAATAAAACGTTTTGTTTCAGGTATTTCCATATCATTTAAATATGAATGCTACATTATCATGCAAATACAATACACAAAGAATCTTAATCTCGGGAGATTTGAATTGGGTACAACATTGAGTTAGCCGATTAGGTCTATTGTCCGCTACGTTGCTATGTAGCCGAGCATTTCTACAAGAAATTTTACGCTTCCTGTGGTTCAAGAGGCCCTTTGCTTAAAAAGTCGTTTTCTTGCAGAATCTTTAAGATACTATTTTCACAACACATAAAAGGGCACTGCGACAGTTTTAACTTGTACGACCCAAAATACACGGTGTTTAGAGATATAAACAATAGTCTAATTTTCAACGCAGCTTAGAAAAGGCTAAACACATATCACTGGGAAGCAACGTCCAATGAAAGCTAACAAAGGCAGCTTTCTTAAATTTACAAAGGGCAACATGATCATCTCCAAAGAGCTAAAAAATTCGAAAACAAAATTTATGAAAGAACCACCCAACTACTTTAAGTTGACGACTCCTCAAACGTCATATGATTTTGATAGTGTCCAAGAAGAAGATCCTTGCTGCTCAATTCTTCTTGGCACACCCAACAGCTGTGTTTTACACCGTTGTTTGCACTATTTTCTTGCGAAGTGCAGGAGCCATGGACCTCTAGGTTGTGTTCATTTGCACTTACAGAACTTTGCTGTGCCTTTTCATGTTTCCTGACACTTCTGAAGCGGAACAATTTCCTATTGACTTGCGTACTTTATAACGCTTCTGTCGCGTATAGACTCTTACATGTTTCCAGCTTCGCTACAACCTTTTCCACAATCATAGCCAGTGTGTAGTGACAGGGCTTCTCTCCTGTAATATGAACTCTTTCATGTCTCCTTAAGTTTTCACTTCGACTAAAACACCTGCCGCATTGTTCGCATTCATAAGGCTTCTCTCCAGTATGCACTCTTTCATGTTTCCTTAAATTTCCTGCCTGGCTAAAACACTTTCCACATTGTTTGCATCGGTAGGGCTTCTCTCCAGAGGTATGTATTCTTTCATGTTCCCTTAAATCTACTGCTTGGCTAAAACATTTGTCACATTGTGTGCATTGATAAGGCTTCTCTCCAGTATGCACTCTTTCATGTTTCCTTAAATTTCCTGCTCGGGTAAAACACTTTCCACATTGTTCGCATTGGTAGGGCCTCTCTCCAGTATGAATTCTTTCATGAGTCCTTAAATTTCCTGCTCGGGCAAAAAACTTCCCACATTGTTCGCATTGGTAGGGCCTCTCTCCAGTATGAATTCTTTCATGATTTCTTAAATCTCCTGCTTGGGTAAAACACTTCCCACATTGTGTGCATTGATAGGGTTTCTCTCCAGTATGCACTCTTTGATGTGTCCTTAAATTTGCACTTTGACTAAAACACTTGCCGCATTGGTTGCACTTATAGGGCTTCCCTCTAGTATGCACTCTTTCATGTGTCCTTAAAACTCCCGCTTGGGTAAAACACTTTCCACATCGTTTGCATTGGTAGGGCTTCTCTCCAGTATGCATTCTTTCATGGTCCCTTAAATTTGCACCTTGACTAAAACACTTCCCGCATTGTATGCATTGATAGGGTTTCTCTCCAGTATGCACTCTTTCATGTGTCCTTAAATTTGAACCTTGATTAAAACACTTGCCGCATTGTTTGCATTCATAAGGCTTCTCTCCACTATGCACTCTTTCATGTGACCTTAAATTCCCTGCTTGGCTAAAACACTTTCCACATAGTTTGCACTGATAGGACTTCTCTCCTGTATGCACTCTTTCATGTGCCCTTAAATTCCCTGCTTGGCTAAAACACTTTCCACATAGTTTGCAATGATAGGACTTCTCTCCTGTATGCACTCGGAAGTTCCTGTGCTTAACTGATCTTGACATCATTAACAGATTGCGATCTCACTTAGCACTAAAATACAACAGAAAAAGAAGTCATTTTCACCACCAACAATCTATTCGTGTGGCCATTGCCGGAGTCTGAGTGTGGCTGATGTCGGAGAAGTATGATTTTATCGGCGAGATGTTAGGTAAGCTAGAAATTACTTTCCAGCCCTTCCTTTTCTTCTGCGGTACGTGTGACAACCCGGGAAGTTGAGAAGTCGCTACAATCGCACTTAATCAGGCAAATAACCACACAAGAAGCGAAAAAGTCACCACGACAATAAAGGACCGCTTTTTTGTTGAGAACTTTTGCGTGTTAATATCCTTTTCAGTTTGTTATCGAGATTCCCATACAAATCCTTACAATTTTTTACCCTCCGAGTCTGGGGGCCTGTGACGGGCCGAGCCCAGCGAGGTCCATGCGCCATGAGCTAGGGCCAAATATTTTCCTGCCCGACCCGACCTAAACTCACTCAACAAGCATTTTATCGTATAGGCCTATTACACTATTTATGAGCACTCAGCAAATTAAGTTTGGACAAAATAGGCACGTGTAACAAGGTGACCGTTAAATAGAGGTAATTTACAATATAGTTAGTCGTTTGGGAAATCCAAACGGTGACCACGTCTGCTTAATAGAGGAGACCGTTTAATAGAGGTCAAATTTACAGTAAATATTGGAAGCAAATTTCGGGAAATTGATAGGTGACCACTAAACTGAGGGCCACTTAATAGAGATTTGACTGTATATCTTTTAAAAGACAACCAAGTGTATGGACATAGGAATCAAACCTGGGAATGTTCATTAACCCATCACCTCATCACTATTTTTACATTAGAAAACTTTTACTAGTCTTCACGTGAAGTGGCAAGCGCTGAATGTTTAAAAGTTGATCAGCTACCACGTTTACTACAATATACATGTATGTGGTCTGTTTACGCAAAAATTAAGGCTCTTTATACGGGTACTGTTACATGTGCCACAGCATGCCCAATGGCCTTGCACTAAGAGTCTTTGCATATATAAAAGAAATATCAGAGTCCACTATATCCTTTTTGGATGTTTCATCAAAACCTTGCATCTAAAAATAAGGTTCAAGGCCCTTAAGTGAATGCATTTAATGTCTTCTATCAGGGAAGGGGAGCAGGAGCCCCACATCACAATGACATAGAGAATCATTTTGTTGCTGTATTATACATGTACATGAAGTTGATTTTTTGCAGTATCGGTTTTGATAAAAATTTCATCTGTCTCAAGACAACAACTTTTTTGGAGAATGAGCTACCAGTATTAATATGTACTATATTGTTGGTATGTTCTTGCCATGATAGATTGTGCTCAAAATAATATTAACACCCAGTCATTTTGAAGATGATCCATACAGTGTTACTTTAATTGATTCATTTCTAATATTTACCTAGCTATTAGTGTTTGTGTTAGTAATGTAGCAGCTCACATAACCTGCTATTGTATTGATATTGTAAGCAGCTTCTATTGTTTTTAAGCCTAAGTCATTGTTTGTATGTATTGTAAAATAGTTTTTCCACTGAGGACAAGCCATTTAAGTTCCTGGCTTTTGATGTACTGATGCATACCTTTATTGCTGGACAGGATATCGAGAGATTGAAGTGATCTGCACTAATATCATGACAATTAAAGC
The DNA here is from genome assembly GCF_036669925.1 of Montipora capricornis. Lineage (NCBI taxonomy): Eukaryota > Metazoa > Cnidaria > Anthozoa > Scleractinia > Acroporidae > Montipora > Montipora capricornis. The sequence continues at coordinate 63,994,162 of NC_090885.1, forward strand.
AACTGTCTCATACATAGATACCAGAACATTTCAGGAAGCTAATGTGACCTTCAATGGGATTTGAACCCATGACCTCTGTGATGAAAGGAAAGGAAAGGAACTTTAATTAAGTGTCTAGTCGTATTAGTGCTGGACCACTAATTGGGGACACTGGAAACTGAAATTAACGAATATTAACGCAAATCAAGTCAAATGTTGGTTTTTGAGGAGAGGAAAAACCGGAGTACCCAGACAAAACCGCTCGGTGCAGAGTAGAAAACCAACAAACTCAACCCACATATGACGCCGGATATGGGAATCGAACCCGAGCCACATTGGTGGGAGGCGAGTGCTCTCACCACTGTGCCATCCCTGCACCCCAACGTTAGTTCAACGCATTGCCGCTGCTGGTGCAATTGTCCCAGCCCCAGTTCTTCAAACTATGGATACTGCTATCCACCAATCACTATCCAGTGGATAAACACAAACAAAACCAATTGAGTTATCCACTGGATAGTGATTTATCCACAGGCACCCCAAGCTAAGTGCGAGCATGGGAGACAAAAATATAAGGATTTGTATGGGAATCCTGACAAAAGGCTTAAGAAGATAATTTTATAATAAAATGGAAAATTAAAAAGCCTAACCTTATTGCCATTGTGGGTAGCTTCCTTCCTGTGTGGCTATTTTCCAGATGTGATGCGATTTGAGCCATGTTTCAATTTCTGGGTTGTCAATGGTGTAATAAAAACCCAAGGCTAGATCTACTTAATTCTCAGGAGCCACCAATTTGACTTAAATATTCGAAGAAAAAATGTTCCCACGGTCACAATTCCACATCAGACTAAACTCACAAAGATTGAACTTTTATCTCAACACACCATCAATGCAATAGCAGTCCTGCGAGCAACCTCAGGCAGTAAAATCGCATTCAATCAGGCAAATAACCACACAAGAAAGGAGAAAGTTACCATGACAATAAAGTGCGCCCTTTTTTTTAAGAACATTTTATCCAGAAACATTTGACTCAAATTGGTGGCTCCTGAGAATTAAGTCTCCAGCCTTGGTATTTTATGATAACATTGACATTGGCTCAAATGGCACCGGATCTTGAAAATAACCACACAACAAGGAAGCTAACCACAGTGGCAATAAGGTTAGGCTTTTTAATCGAGAATTTTTTCATATATTAATTATCTTCTTAAGCCTTTTGTCGGGATTCCCATACAAACCCTTATATTTTTGTCAGCCATGCTCACACTGAGCTTGGCGCGCCTGAGATTTATCCGGCAGATAGCACTATCCATCATTTGAACAATTGGGGCCTGATACATTGTAAGTGCAAGGATCACTTCAATCCTCCCTCTATAACCTATTATTTCCTTCAGGATATGGAAAAATAGACCATGCCCAGCAACCAGATAATTTCTGAATTTCGTGCCGATCTCAGTGAAATACTTGATTTATGCAATGCTAGGAGGCAGTGTGGCCCAGTGGTTAGGGCACTTGCCTTGAGATCCGGGAATCCCCGGTTCAAGACACGTTCTGGCTACTGCTTGAATTTGTTGTTGGTAGTCCCTGGTTCAACTTGTCAGCTGCTCTTGTATGCATGCATGCATGCATGTATGTATGTATGTATGTATGTATGTATGTATGTATGTATGTATGTATGTATGTATGTAATGTTTTATATGTATTTTAGACCGCTAAGAAGTTGTCGATTAAAGCCGTCAATCTGTTCAATCTATTTCTGTGAGCGCTCGGTACTCTTTGCAAATCTTGCCATATGATATACAACTCGACCTTGGGCTTTAAATTAATTTTTAACGTGTTTAACCCATATAAGTACCTGTACCACTGAAAGAATACTAAACTCTTGAAAATGAGCGCTTTGACTTAAAAACTGTTTATCATGCCGGTCATTTAGTGATTTGAAAACCATCACGGGCTGCTGGTCATTCAGATCGATTCCTGAAGAACGAGCAGCCATGATCATTTCCAAGAGACTGATCTCTCACTTAAAATGCAACAAAACAAACATTCTTACCTTCTTTAAGAGAGCTTTTACTCACAACAGATCGAAATAATTATAACCCACTTCGTTTTTTCACTTCGTTTGAATTAGGGAATGTTCATTCTGTCCAGCGGATTTGAGAGAGAAGATAGATAGGTCGTGTATGGGTAATTTTATTGTCCCAGACAATATACATGTATATTCACCACTTTCATTCAAAAATTTGGTTTTATCAACGGAGTTGATAATGTAAATTGACCGGAAACCGGTCATTTCGCCAACGAGTCGTTTCGCAAACCGTCAGTTCGCAAACGTGTTGGGTCGATTCGCAAACGTCCGATAGTCGTTTCGCAAACCTCATATATTACGCGTACTCTTCACTGTGTTCAAGGCTAAATCAATAAAAGCTTGCGTGTAAAGCGATTACATAAACAAGTGAAGATTCAGACCGAAATAAAAATTCAGACGAAAGAAAATTTTCGGAGAAAGGGGTTCGGCTTATAGCCGAGAGTCTAGATTTTATTTTTCTCAACTGCTTCTGCTTCGATTGTTGAATTCGACAAACGGTTGTTTGTGACAGTAAATTTGGTGGCATTTATTTCAATTTCTTTTCGTTTTCTCGTTCCGTTAGGATCAATTAGTATTCACGTTTTTTTCTGATTCGCTAACTGTTGAATTTGCATGGTATTTCATCCATCACAATACCTGTAACTTTCAACATGTTTCCTGAGGGAAGTGCTTTCTTGAATAGACGCTCAGGTCACTTTTATCTACCAATCACATTGCTGCGATTTGGATCCGTCCTAAAATTGAGCACTGGATTAAAAAGGGGTTTGATTTCTTGTTCATTTCATCTTCACTTAACTTCTCGGAATACTCTCCCGTCTCGTTATCGAAACATCAGTAGAAATGGAAAGCTTTTATTGTATCTTCTGTACCGAAGAAGTAACTTCACGTCAAGAAGCACTCTTATGCGATGGCTGCAACAGGTGGCAACACCGGCGTTGTCAGACAGGCATCACAAGGGACCAGTACAGGGCTGCAGTCCGATCAGGAAAGGAGGTTGTTTGGCAATGCCTGATGTGCGGTGACAATTCTATCGAGAATTGCCTTCCTATCGCTGAGAGCACAAGACTCGAGACAGATGACTTTGACATTCCGGCATCATTTGAGATATCGTCCCCACGACCATCAACTCCGAATGCCTCAACTACAGCAAATCAGGAAACAGGGAATGAAACAGGTATGACCACTTTGTTGTTTGTTATTCGAATTAGTTGAGAAAACTGATATGTGCTACGTCATTTAGTTTTTTTCTGGACGCGGGAATTTCAATCCCATTTTAGTATGTCATTGCATTGTTAGTAATTTGCCACATACATTATCAAAAGTATTCGTCATTCAGTTTTTTTTTTCACTTTTGTATGATGTATTTTAATTTGACTTGGCGTTGCGTATGTTGCCACATACATTATCAAAAGTATTCGTCAGTCAGTTTTTTTTTTCACTTTTGTATGATGCATTTTCATTTGACTTGGCGTTGCGTATGTTGCAACATACATTATCAAAAGTATTCGTCATTCAGGTTTTTTTTTCACTTTTGTATGATGAATTTTTATTTGACTTGGCGTTGCGTATTTTGCAACATACATTATCAAAAGTATTCGTCATTCAGTTTTTTTTTTCACTTTTGGGCCTGTCGTAAGCCGTTGTCGCATGCGACAAAGTCGTACCGTGTAAATCGACCCTTAGGGTTTTAGTTCACATTAATCCTACATTACAGTTTCACAGAGCGACATTTAGGTTTAAACTTTGCCAGCGTGAATAATGACGGTCTCAAATTGAGAATGTGTAAGCGTGACTGTCACGCTGGAGAATTTTGAAATGAAACACCATTAGCGCCGACAATCGTAAATCATGTCGCATGCAACAAAATCGTATCGTGTAAATCGGCCCTTAGAAGTTTGCGAAACGACTATCGGACGTTCGCGAATCGACCCAACACGTTAGCGAACTGACGGTTTGCGAAACGACTCGTTGGCGAAACGACCGACCATAAATTGACCACCGCACGCTTATTATAAGCCCATATACTAAAAATTGCCAGGAATATCCATTTGAGAATGGCATTGAATCAAAATATTATAAAATAATAGGAAACATGGATTTTCTCTTTTTCATTGCAATTTACCCAGGTTGACAAAAACTGCTAGGAACTGCTAAGAAGTCTGCAGGAGGTGTCGGCCTTTACGTGACAAGTGATATGGAATTTATTAGGAGGTATGACCTTGAACTAACTGCGGAGGGTTCGGAATCTTGTTGGATTGAAATTCTTGAAAACACAAAAGAATATTATCGTAGGTTGCATTTACCGACACCCTTTCAACAATTTGGAACATTTTCAAGAAATTTTAAAAGATTTGCTAGTAAATCCTAACAAAAAGAATATGGAGGTATATTTAATTGGCGATATGAATATTAATTACCTTAATAACAATAGCGGCGCGGTGGCCTCATGGTCAGTGTGCTCGACTCCTCGAGACTCCGGATCGAGTTGTCCGGGTTCAAGTCCTGCGCGAGGACATTGTGTTGTGTTCTTGGGAAAGACACTTTACTCTCACGGTGCCTCTCTCCACCCAGGTGCATAAATGGGTACCGGTGAATTTAATGCTGGGGTTAACCCTACGATGGACTGGCATCCAATCCAGGGGGAAGTAGAAATACTCCTAGTCTTATCTTAAACCTCAACCAAATAAACAAATTAAATTAAATTAAAACATGTTTAATATAAACGATTTAAAAGGAAGCCATGCATGCACGGATTAGATTAATAATTTAGCTGAGAAAATCGTAGTAATGACTTTTTTCTTTTTTTTGTTTATAGCTTACTGAATACATGTATGTTATGTAATGTATTGTATTATTGTATTCCGGTGTAAGAAATAATTAAAAAGAAAAAAAGTTTTAAAAGTAATCATATCACCTGTGATTGTAAGCGCATTGTATTGTAAGTAGTGCGTAAGCAATTCAATTATTAATTAACAATTATTGGATGAGGTTGAGCATGTTAGCGATAATTATCAAGGCCAAAGTTTGTGTTATTTGCCGAAGCCGAAGGCTGAGGCGGATAACACAAACTGACGCCTTGATAATTATCGCTAACATGCGAAAACCGAATTCAATAATTGTTTTATTATGCATATTCCTGAGCTGAGCTCCGCCATGACAAAACTGATCAAACTGCTGGTTAGTGTGTTAGGTGACGTCACTTCTGCATGCATAAAACTATTGTCTGTAGGTATGACGTCAATTCTACATATATAAAATCTATTGTTTGTTGGTATGACGTAAGAGAAACAGAGCAAGCAAGAATTAGCTGCGTGCTTATAGCCAATCAAAATCGAGCTGGTGACACCAATGTATAATAATTAACAATTATTGGATGAGGTTGAGCATGTTAGCGATAATTATCAAGGCGTCAGTTTGTGTTATCCGCCTCAGCCTTCGGCTTCGGCAAATAACACAAACTTTGGCCTTGATAATTATCGCTAACATGCGAAAACCGAATTCAATAATTGTTTTATTATACATATTCCTGAGCTGAGCTCCGCCATGACAAAACTGATCAAACTGCTGGTTAGTGTGTTAGGTGACGTCACTTCTGCATGCATAAAACTATTGTCTGTAGGTATGACGTCAATTCTACATATATAAAATCTATTGTTCGTAGGTATGACGTAAGAGAAACAGAGCAAGCAAGAATTAGCTGCGTGCTTATAGCCAATCAAAATCGAGCTGGTGACACCAATGTATAATAAATAGTTTTGATGGTAATATAATGGATTTTAGTAGTTGTAAATTGTGTAATTGTTGTAAATTGTGTAAGTAGATGTACCAGTGTTGTAAGTAGTGTAAATAAATAAATCATAAAAAAAATTAAATTAAAAAAAAAAAGACAAGAAATACTCCTAGTCGCTTCATGACGCAGAACAATCTGAACAACTAAATATAATGAACTCGTCATTTCATGTTACGAGTCCTTTTCACGTCAGAAGGTTACTAACAGAATTACAAGCGTTTTTTGAACTATTTGAAAGTAACCGTTACGGCTCCCCGAAAGTAGGGGCCCCATAAGCCTGTTAAATCCGAAAGTAACAGAGGCCGTTACTTTCGGAATTCTAAGGTGTGACTTGCTTAGGTCGTAAAAATATCCTTGGTTTAGCTTTCCTTGTTAACATATCCAATGCCGTTTTCTTTGAAATGATTATATCCAAAAACCAAACAGGCAGAAAAACGTTCCCTGGCCTCTACTGAGAAGGAATTCAGTTTTGTGAGCACCAAAGTCATTTTCGCCTTGTCGGTACCCCCCAGTAACAATTTTATACCCCCTTACCACACGGTATTATTCAAGTACTCAGAAAACCAGGTTAGTGTACAAATATGTTAGTAAACTAAGTTAGGCTGTTAGCTTGGCTGGCATGGATTTCAAATGTTGTCACATTAATGACCCTTACCATGTATAACTCCTTTTGGGTGTTGTTAAACTAAAGCTACGAAATCTTTGCTATAATAAAAAAAAACTAGGATATAGTATTTTCCGTTGATAAGCAACAAGATGAGGATTTACGTCTATGGTTTATTTTGGATTTCATGATCCTCAAGCAACTTTCGTAAAGTGAAGTACATATGATGGAAGTGTACACATAACCTTCAATTTAACAGAATCTGACTCCATGGAAAGTTGCTTGACTAAGGCAACGAGTTTTTCCTCCAGGAACACTTTGATATGATGCAATTTGATGGTTAAGATGTATTTGCGGATGCCTTTGGCACGACTTGAGAGAGCTGTATCGGTCGTTACATGATATTTTCCAGTCGACTCGACGGTGTCGCTGTAGCAAAACGTATAGCTCACTAGCAAATAACGGTTCCTTTGGATCGATTTAACTTATGAAATACAGATTGGAAGCTCGTGAATAGGCGCTTTTCTGCCTTCTTTTTTTCACTCTAAGTTAAGTCTAGGCAGTTGTTTTCGTCATTTTCTTTTTCCCATATAAGCCATGTAAATTGTCCGTTACGTTGCTATGTAGCCGAGCATTTCTACAAGAAATTTTACGCTTCCTGTGGTTCAAGAGGCCCTTTGCTTAAAAAGTCGTTTTCTTGCGGAATCTTTAAAATACTATTTTCACAACACATAAAATGGCACTGCCACAGTTTAAACTTGTACGACCCAAAAAACACTGTGTTTAGAGATACAAACAATAGTCTAATTTTCAACGCAGCTTAGAAGAGGCTAAACGCATATCACTGGGAAGCAACGTCCAATGAAAGCTAACAATGAGCAAATGGCAGGCTTCTTAAATTTACAAAAGGCAACATCATTATCTCCAAAGAGCTAAAAAGTTCTTAAACAAGATTTATTAAAGAGCCACTCATCTACTTTAAGTTGACGACTCCTCAAACGTCATATGATTTTGATAGTGTGCAAGAAAAAGATCCTCGATGCTCAATTCTTCCTGGCACACCCAACAGCTGTGTTTTACACCCTCGTTTGAACTATGTTCTTGCCAAGTGCAGGGTCGATGGACCTTTAGTTTGTGTTCATTCCAACTTTCCAACTGGCTTGGGTTTATAACGCTTTTGTCCAGTATTGACTCTTTTATGTTACCTGCTTTGCAAAAACATTTTCCACAAGCATAGCCAGTGTGTAGCGATAGGGCTTCTCTCCTGTGTGCACCCTTTCATGTGTCCTTAAATTTTCCATTTGACCAAAACACTTGCCGCATTGTTCGCATTGATAAGGCTTCTCTCCAGTATGCACTCTTTCATGTTTCCTTAAACTTCCTACACGGCTAAAACACTTTCCACATTGTTTGCATTGGTAGGGCTTCTCTCCAGTATGTATTCTTTCATGTTTCCTTAAATCTCCTGCTTGGCTGAAACACTTTTCACATTGTTTGCATTGGTAGGGCTTCTCTCCAGTATGTATTCTTTCATGTTTCTTTAAATCTCCTGCTTGGCTGAAACACTTGCCACATTGTTTGCATTGGTAGGGCTTCTCTCCAGTATGCATTCTTTCATGTTTCCTTAAATCTCCTGCTTGGGTAAAACACTTCCCACATTGTGTGCATTGATAGGGTTTCTCTCCAGTATGCACTCTTTCATGTGTCCTTAAATGTGCACTTTGACTAAAACACTTGCCGCATTGTTTGCATTCATAAGGCTTCTCTCCACTATGCACTCTTTCGTGTGCCCTTAAACTTCCTGCTTGGCTAAAACACTTTCCACATAGTTTGCACTGATAGGACTTCTCTCCTGTATGCACTCTTTCGTGTGTCCTTAAAGCTCCTGGTTGGGTAAAACACTTGCCGCCTTGGTTGCATTTATAGGGCCTCTCTCCAGTATAAATTTTTTCCTGTGTCCTTAAATTTCCGTCTTCGCAAAATCGCTTGCCACATTGTTTGCATTGGTAGGGTTTCTCCTTGGTATGGACTCTTCTATGTCTGTTTAAATTTCCTGTTCGACTACAGCGCTTGCCACACTGTTTGCATTCATTAGGGTTCTCTACAGTATGGACTTCTTTATCTCTCGTAAGACTTCGCTCTTCCTTCAGACAGCTTCCACTCTTTGTAAACCAAGAATCCCTGTTGAAAGTACGGCAGTTCCTGTGCTCAACTGATCTTGACATCATTAACAGATTTCGATCTCACTTAGCACTAAAATACAACAGAAAAAGAAGTCATTTTCACCACCAACAATTTATTCGTGTGGCCATTGCCGGAGTCTGAATGTGGCTGATGTCGGAGAAGTATGATTTTATCGGCGAGATGTTAGGTATAAG
>NC_090885.1:64010495-64012995 GCF_036669925.1 Montipora capricornis
CTACAAAAATCCGAAAATAACGGCTTACCTTGAAATTTAAGAAACTTGCACATTTCTCCGTTGTGAGAAATGGAAATGTTCAATTTCCTTGTGAAATATGCCGCTCGCACATTTTTCCTGGCGTTTGTAATTTGCATAAATATTTGATTTTTTTTCTGCATCCAATTGGACCCTTTGTTCCATATTCTATGCGTCCAAAATGAAAACGAGTGCGTCCCAGGACACAATGACGCACTCTGGATACATCTCTGGATTGGTTTGTTATTCTGCTTAAAGTCTCTACTTTTGTGAGGTAAAATAATTTTTCCACTGGGGACAAGCCATTAAAGTACCTGGCTTTTGATGTACTGATGCATAGCTTTATTGCTGGACAGGATATCGAAAGATTGCAGTGATCCGCACTAACATCATGACAATTAAAGCAACTGTCTCATACGTAGATACCAGAACATTTCTGCTGCTGGTGCAATTGTCCAGGCCCCAGTTGCTGGAAAAAGCCGTACGGCCCCACTAGGAACACGTACTGCTCCATGTGATACAAACATACATACATTTTTATTAATCCTAGAAGTCGTATGACTATACAGGATGCTAAAACAGTCAGCGACGAAATAGAAAAGGGGGCAAAGAAAAATTAATAAAATAAATAAATAATTGCCTAAATTAAATTATTTACAACATATAAATGTTTACATTGCATTACAATATTGTCTTATGATTGGCAAAGCATTCGTTTGGAAGGCAGTAACAGACTCAGCATTAACAGCAGAATTGGGAAGGTCATTCCAAAGGGGGATAACAAGTGGGAAAAAGGAAAACTTATATGCATTGGTGCGAGCAAAAATATGTCTGAACTTATAGGGATGGTTGGAGCGATTGCTTCTATGAGCCCACAAAGTTCTAACAATACTAAAACTTCCTAGAGACTGATCTCTCACTTAAAATCCAGGAAAACAAACATTCTTACCTTCTGTAAGGGAGCTTTTGCTTACAACAGATTGAAATAATTATAACCACGTCAAGACCCACTTCGAACGCACTTCGAATTGTCCTTCGAATTAAAAAATGCTCATTCTGTCCAGCGGATTTAACAGAGAAGGAGATAGGTATGTCATGTATGGGTAATTTTATTGTCGCGGGCAAATATATTTATTGAACTAGACGCTCCACTAGCGTACACTGGGTTACCTGTAGTCCCTATTACTCAAAAACAGAAGGGACTGAGTTGGGTGGAATTAAACTGCAGCGTTCCAGGCAATTTTTTCAAGTCGGGGGTCCTTAAGACCATTTAAGGGGTCACCCAGAAGTCGTACCAGCAGAGGCTCTTTGGCTCTTACGTTCATACGACGAAACAGATATTTTTTCTGAGGTTTAAAACCTGGCTACCAGCCTATTAATCATTTGTCAGAAAGAAGAGATTCCTGTCATCTTTAGAAAAAATAGCCACGCATTGCTTACGTGTGGTAGTGCAGTAATACAGCGCTTTATTCCATATTGTCAACTGAGTTGCGTTTTGTCTTCCAGGAGATTCAAGTTGTCTTTGCGTAATATGTAGCTCTAATAGTACACAATATCATTTTGGAATTGAATATCATTGTAGTGCCATGGTAGAAGTGTAGCCCCCTGAGAAGACATGTGGTTACTAGCAAAGTACTGAACCCAGAAAGATTGAAGAAAATATAAGGGAATCGAGAAACATTGGCTTCTGGGCTGACATGTTGATCATTTTCAACTTCCCTGACAACTTTTCACCACAAGTTTAAGGATGCACTCTGAGAATGTGACAGCTTTGTAATACAAAAGTTCACTGAAGTTTTTAAATTCCATTGTAACGCTCAAAAATGCGAACTAAGCAAAATACAGATTTTGTTAGCTTGCTTTATGCAAAACAAATATGGATGCAAAAGTAAATAAATATTGATACACAGTTTTTAGGAATAGCAGAAGGAAGTTTTCAGGACGGTTGATCCAGAATAAAATATTTTACTATCAGCAACAAAATTTACGACATGAAAAAAACATTAATTTTGAACCGTGGATATAAAAAGTTACGATCCACGAAAAACATTTTGGGAGATTTTTGTTGTTGTACTTTTAGCTGCACAAGTAAATCGCAAAATCTTAAGTGACATTGAATTCAGCGGGCGGCGTGTTTACACGCGAAACAGTGAAGCATCTGTGTCAAATGATGGCAAGATACAAGGTTTTTGTTTTTGTTAATTTTCTTTTTCTTTCAAGTGTTATAAAGTTTGACCAGAAATGTGCGAATTCAACACAAAGATCACAATCGCCCAACTCTTGAGATTGACCATTGTTTCTGTAAAGTCAAAAATTTACTCTTCAAGAAGAGGTTATTTATCACCAGGTAATTCAATCGTTTCAGAAATAGCAGCTACTTTATTATTCATCAGCGTCACAATTGTTTGCTAATTTTGGGGCTCATTTTGTTGAAACTCAAGCACGCTTCCAACAGACCTGTTTGTTAGGGTTCGGGGTTAGG
>NC_090885.1:64017995-64025495 GCF_036669925.1 Montipora capricornis
CATCTAAGCCAGTCGCTTGTCATTTTAATCTCCCTAACCACTCCAACAAAAACATGGCTATCTGCGGCCCCATAAGCCTGTTAAATCCGAAAGTAACACAGGCCGTTACTTTAGGAATTCTACGGTGTGACTTGCTTAGGTCGTAAAAATATCCTTGGTTTAGCTTTCCTTGTTAACATATCCAATGCGGTTTTCTTTGAAATTATTATATCCAAAAACCGAACAGGCAGAAAAAAGTTCCCTGGCCTCTACTGAGAAGGAATTCAGTTTTCTGAGCACAAAGTCATTTTCGCCTTCTCGGTACCCTCCAGTAACAATTTTATACCCCCTTACCACACGGTATTATTCAAGTCCTCAGAAAACCAAGGTTAGTGTACAAATATGTTAGTAAACTAAGTTAGGCTGTTAGCTTGGCTGGCATGGATTTCAAATGTTGTCACATGCATGACCCTTATCATGTATGACTCCTTTTGGGTGTTGTTAAACTGAAGCTAAGGAATCTTTGCTTTAATAAAAAATTTAGTCTTTTTACGTCTATGGTTTATTTTGGATTTCATAATCCTCAAGCAACTTTCTTAAAGTGAAGTACATATGATGAAAGTGTACACATGACCTTCAATTTAATAGAATCTGACTCCCTGGAAAGTTGCTTGACTAAGGCAACGAGTTTTTCCTCCAGGAACACTTTGATATGATGCAATTTTTTGGTTAAGATGTATTTGCGGATGCGTTTGGCACGACTTGAGAGAGCTGTATCGGTCGTTGCATGATATTTTCCAGTCGACTCGACGGTGTCGCTGTAACAAAACGTATAGCTCACTGGCAAATAACGGTTCCTTAATTTGGATCAATTAAACTTATGAAATACTGATGGGAAGCTCGTGAATAGGCGCTTTTCTGCCTTCTTTTTTTCACTCTAAGTTAAGACTTGCCAGTTGTTTTCGTCATTTTCTTTTTCCCATATAAGCCTTGCAAATTGTCCGTTACGTTGCTATGTAGCCGGGCATTTCTACAAGAAATTTTACGCTTCCTGTGGTTCAAGAGGTCCCTTGCTTCTAGCAGAATCTTTAAAATACTATTTTCACAACACATAAAAGGGCACTGCCACAGTTTAAACTTGTACGACCCAAAATACACTATGTTCAGAGATATAAACAATAGTCTAATTTTCAACGCAGCTGAGAAAAGGCTAAACGCATATCACTGGGAAGCAACGTCCAATGAAAGCTAACAATGACCAAATGGCAGCTTTTTAAAATTTACAAAGGGCAACATCATTATCTCTAAAGGGCTAAAAAATTTGAAACCAAAATTTATTAAAGACTTTAAGAGCCACTCAACTACTTTAAGTTGACGACTCCTCAAACGTCATATGATTTTGATTGTGTTAAAGAAGAGATCCTCGCAAATTCTTCCTGGCACACCCAACTGCTGCACACCCAACAGGTGTGCTTTAGACTCTCGATTAAAGTATTTTCTTGCCAAGTGGAGGGGCGATGGACTTCTAGTTTGTGTTCATTTGCACTTACATAATGTTTCCTGGCACTTCTGAAGACTTTCCTATTGCCTTACGTACTTTATAACGTTTCTGTCCAGTATGGACTCTTTCATGTTTCCAGCTTCGCGAAAACACTTTCCACAATCATAGCCAGTGTGTAGTGACAGGGCTTCTCTCCTGTAATATGAACTCTTTCATGTGTCTTTAAATTTTCACTTTGACTAAAGCACTTGCCGCATTGTTCGCATTCATAAGGCTTCTCTCCAGTATGCACTCTTTCATGTTTTCTTAAATTTCCTGCCTGGCTAAAACACTTTCTACATTGTTTGCATTGGTAGGGCTTCTCTCCAGTATGCATTCTCTCATGTATCCTTAAAGTTTGGCTTTGTCTAAAACACTTGCCGCATTGTTCGCATTCATAAGGCTTTTCTCCACTATGCACTCTTTTATGTCCCCTTAAATTTCCTGCTTGGCTAAAACTCTTTCCACATTGTTTGCATTGGTAGGGCTTCTCTCCAGTATGCATTCTTTCATGTTCCCTTAAATCTCCTGCTTGGCTAAAACAGTTGTCACATTGTGTACATTGATAAGGCTTCTCTCCAGTATGCACTCTTTCATGTTTCCTTAAACTTCCTGCTCGGCTAAAACACTTTTCACATTGTTTGCATTGGTAGGGCTTCTCTCCAGTATGCATTCTTTCATGATTCCTTAAATCTCCTCCTTGGCTGAAACACTTTCCACATTGTTTGCATTGGTAGGGCTTCTCTCCAGTATGCACTCTTTCATGTTTCCTTAAATCTCCTGCTTGGCTGAAACACTTATCACATTGTTTGCATTGGTAGGGCTTCTCTCCAGTATGCACTCTTTCATGTTTCCTTAAATCTCCTACTTGGCGGAAACACTTGCCACATTGTTTGCATTGGTAGGGATTCTCTCCAGTATGCATTCTTTCATGTTTCCTTAAATCTCCTGCTTGGCTGAAACACTTTTAACATTGTTTGCATTGGTAGGGCTTCTCTCCTGTATGCACTCTTTCATGTGTCCTTAAATTTGCACTTTGACTAAAACACTTGCCGCATTGTTCGCATTCATAAGGCTTCTCTCCACTAGGCACTCTTTCATGTGTCCTTAAATTTCCTGCTTGGCTAAAACACTTTCCACATAGTTTTCACTCATAGGACTTTTCTCCTGTATGCACTCTTTCGTGTGTCCTTAAAGCTCCTGGTTGGGTAAAACACTTGCCGCCTTGCTTGCATTTAAAGGGCCTCTCTCCAGTATGAATTTTTTCGTTTGTCCTTAAATTTCCGTCTCCGCAAAAACGCTTGCCACATTGTTTGCATTGGCAGGGTTTCTCCTTGGTATGGACTCTTCTATGTCTGTTTAAATTTCCTATTCGACTAAAGCGCTTGTCGCACTGTTTGCATTCAGTAGGTTTCTCTTCAGTATGGACTTCTTCATCTCTCGTAAGACAGCTTCCACTCTTTGTAAACCAAGAATCCCTGTTGAAAGTACGGCAGCTCCTGTGCTTAACTGATCTTGACATCATTAACAGATTGCGATCTCACTTAGCACTAAAATACAACAGAAAAAGAAGTCATTTTCACCACCAACAATTTATTCGTGTGACCATTGCCGGAGTCTGAGTGTGGCTGATGTCGGAGAAGTATGACTGATTTTATCGGCGAGATGTTAGGTAAGCTAGAAATTACTTTCCAGCCTTTCCTTTACTTCTCTACGTGTGACAATCCTACAATCGCTTTTAATCAGGCAAATAACCACACAAGAAGCGAAAAAGTCACCACGACAATAAAGGACCGCTTTTTGTTGAGAACTTTTGCGTGTAAACATCTTTTTCAGTTTGTTATGGAGATTCCCATACAAATCCTTATAATTTATTTCTCTCCGAATCTGGGCCGCGTGTGACATGCGCCAGGACCTAGGGCCAATTACTTTGCTGTCCGGCCTGACCTAAACTCAGTCAAGTTTGGACAAAACTAGTAACAAGATTATATCTAATATGTTGTTTGCATTTCCTTTCTTGGCTGTAAATACCGGTAACTTGGATGTTTAAAAGCGAGGAAACCCCGAAAATCGCATCACATGGAGCAGTACGTGTTCCTAGAGGGGCCGTACGGCTTTTTCCGGCCCTGCTCGTGCTAATGCGTACAGCCCTCGTACGGGGATTTTCCCAAAAGTTTTAAAATGTAATAACATAGACGGCAAAATTACGGAAAGCTGATTGGTCAATAAAGAAGTTATTTTTTCTTAATTTTGTTTGTAAAAGAGATGAAAATTGCACGCCCCCAACGTCAGTGGCTTCATAGCCAACCCATTCTCGTTAATTCGTAATTTGCTCTGAATTTACAATCATCGTTAATTTAGAAGACTGAAAGCTTGATATGGATTGTGGGAAATGGTCATACAGTCAAACGTCTATTAAGCGGTCACCCTCGGGAAATAGCCAGGTGACCACTTAAATAGAATTTTCGTAAAACAAAACCCGTCATGTGACAAAAATTGACCAGGGGCCCGTTTCTCGAAGGTCCCGAAAAGTTCTCGCACCCAAAACGCCGTAGCAAAATCTCAAACCTTTCATCTCTGTTATATGCGTATACATACAAGACGTTTTAGGGGTATACACCTCCATGTCTTTAAATACCGATCAACTAATTTACATTTTATTGTTTACAATAACAGTAACGCATGCGAGTATCAGTTTGAAGGCGACAGTTCTTCTTGTGGTTGGCTGCAAAGGAAACTGATAAAAGAGGAATTCGACGTGTGCGCCGGTTGAGCCACCACAGAGACGTGCATTTTTACACAGAAAATGCTTAGGTTGCGTTTGATAAACTGCGAAAGAAACTGGACACGCTTCGCTTATCTTCCTGTCCAAAAATATGCCTTTTAGTGACTGTTATCGTGTAACAAGGTGACCGTTAAATAGAGGTAATTTACAATATATTTAGTCGTTCGGGAAATCCAAACGGTGACCACGTCTGCTTAATAGGGGTGACCGTTTAATAGAAGTCAAATTTACGGTAAATAGAGAAAGTAAATTTCGGGAAATTGATAGGTGACCGCTAAATTGAGGGCCGCTTAATAGAGATTTGACTATATATCTTTTAAAAGACAACCAAGTGTATGGACATAGGAATCGAACCTGGGAATATTCATTAACCCGTCACCTCACCACTTGAACACAACAACGCCAGCTGCTGCTTTAATTAAACACTTTATGATACTGCTGTCTTATCACTCGACAACAAACAATATTAAACACTGCGAAAGGTCGGTTTCCAAACTTCAAGACAAAGCTAAAGATTTTAAAATCAAAGCTTAGCCTTAAATTATTAATCTAGCTTAGGCCTAATTACCGTTTAGCAGCGATATTCTATGGGAAACTTGAATAAATGTTTTTATTGAAAATGCGGTGTCTTGATCTTCAATGGTGAGGCGGAAAGAAGCGGTTCCTATTGACTAGAAACTCCGCGTTCAAATCCAATCCACGGATATGATCTTTTATTTTCTTATTTTCTCTGCTACCACAAGTCCTCGGACACAGTGTCTTAAATTAAGGATAATAGTAAATTCAAAGCAAATTACGAATTAACGATAATCGTTGATTTAGAGAACAGTGTAGCTGAGTTGGTTAGAGCGTCGCACCGGTGTGGCGAGCTCACGGATTCAAACCCCCTTTGAAGACAAGTCCTAATTTTTTCAGGCTTCTCTACGCAATTCCTACATTTGCAAAATCGCGTTCATAACTGCAAGGATCATAGCTTCAATTGATTTCATATCCGCAGTTCAATATACATGTATGATTCATTTCATCATTGACCTATCCATCACGGGAACATTAGAACACACAAATGACCAGCTCCCATTAGAAAACTTCTACTGTCCAGTGTCCTTCACATGATGTGGGAAGCTGAATGTTTAAAAGTTGATCAGCTACCAGGTTTAGTACAATATACATGTATGTGGTCTGTTTACTCAAATGTTAAGGCTCTTTTTACGGGTACTATTACATGTGCCACAGCATGCCCAATGGCCTTGCACTAGGAGTCATTTCCAAAAGAAATATCAGAGTCCACTATATCCTTCTTGGATGTTTCATCAAAAGATTGCATCTCAAGGCAATTTTCAAGGCCTTTAGTTGAATGAATTTAATGTCTTCCATCAGGGAAGGGGAGCAGGAGCCCCACATCACAATGATATAGAGAACCATTTTGTTGTTGTATTATACATGTACATGAAGTTCATTTTTGTAGTATCGGTTTTGGCAAAAAGTTCATCTGTCTTACGACAACAACTTTCTTGGAGAATGAACTAAATGTACATATAATTATTGTTGGTATGTTCTTGCCATGAAAGATTGTGATCAAAATAATATGAACACCCAGTCATTTTGAAGATGATCCATACAGTATATTTAATCGTAGTGTTACTTTAAGCTATTAGCCATTGGTTATTAGTGTTTGTGTCAGTAATGTAGCAGCTCACATAACCTGCTGTTGTTTGGTATTGTAAGCAGCTTCTATTGTTTTTAAGCCTAAGTCATTGTTTGTATGTATTCGTTTGTTATTCTGCTTAAAGTCTACTTTTGCTAGGTAAATAATTTTTCCACTGAGGAGAAGGCTTTTGATGAACTGATGCATAGCTTTATTGCTGGGCAGGATATCGAAAGATTGAAGTGATCCGCACTAACATCATGTCAATTAAAGAACATTTCAGACAGCTTCAATGAGAGTTAAACCCAACACCTCTGCGATGTCCAACGTCAGTTCAACGCATTTCTGCTGCTGGTGCAATAATGTCCAGGCCCCAGTTGTTCAAACGATGGATACTCCAGTGGATAAACACTAACAAAACCAATCGAGTTATCCACTGGATAGTGATTTATCCACAGGCACCCCAAGCTCAGTGTGAGCATGGCCAACAAAAATATAAGGATTTGTATGGGAATCTCGACGAAAGGCTTAAAAATGTAATTATATAAAAAATTCTCAATTAAAAAGCCTAACCTTATTGCCATTGTGGGTAGCTTCCTTTCCGTATGCTTATTTTCCAGATGCAATGCGATTTGAGCCATTCTTCAATTTCTCGGTTGTCAACGGTATAATAAATTCCCAGGGCTAGAGACGTAATTCTCAGGAGCCACCAATCTGAGTCAAATATTCCTACATAAAATGTTCCCACGGTCACATTTCCACATCAGAATCAATTCACGAAGATTGAACTTTTATCTCAACCCACCATCAATGCAATAGCAGTCCTGCAAGCCACCTCAGGCAGTAAAATTGCATTCAATCAGGCAAATAACCACACAAGAAGGAAGAAAGTCACCACAATAAAGTACAGCTTTTTTATTGAAAACTTTTTCGTGTAAATATCTTTTTCAGTTTGTTATCAAGATTCCCATACAAATCCTTATATTTTTTGACCCTCCGACCTTGGGCGGCCTGTGGCCCCACACACCATGACCGAGGCTCAAATATCTTTCAGGTTATCAAGCCTTAACACTAATTAGGCAAATAAACAATACCCTACAAGAACAAAATTTATTTCCATGTTAATTCCTTGAAGGCTTGAAAACTACAGTTACGATCACGAACAGCCCACTACGAAAAAAGTCCTATTTAAACAATAGAGTGTTTCTGTCGAGGAACTATCGGCTGATAGTTGCCCCGCGAAAATTTGATGTTCTTAAAACAAATAAAACATCAAATTTTCAAGGGGCAACTATCAGACCGATAGTTCTGAGACATAAACACTCTATTGTCTTTATTGTTCACCACTAAATTTTCTTCCGCGCGCCAGTTGAAAAACAGTCAAAACCCACTTAATGCAAATCAATCAAATATTTTTTCATGGGTACAGGCTGTCACAAATGTCAATAATTCGCAGGATACATTGGCTAAAGAATAGCGTACAACTGTCAACTATTTTTTCAGCAGACGACTACTATCCATCTGGGTATTTTCCTCGGACTGGCACTATGG
>NC_090885.1:64030495-64037995 GCF_036669925.1 Montipora capricornis
CTTTATAAAGCATTTATATTACCTCATCTCGAATACTGTGGTCCTTTGTTTGTAGGCATAGGTACGGGTCAACGCAACCGTCTCGAAGATGGCAACTGTTATATTTCGAGAACATTAACCGGGCACAACAAGTCAATGTCATACGACGAACTGCTCAATGCGGGTAGCATGACATCTTTATATTGTAGGCGCTTACATCAGGCGTTAATACTTCTTTTTAAATGTCTAAATGGTATGGGTCCTGCATATATTACTAGCCTTTTTAAATACAGGCATACACCGTATAGGCTAAGAGGCGAGGGCTTGAATTTGGAATTACCTAAATTTAATTGTAAATTTAAGCAGAATTCTGTCACTTATTCATTAACTAAGTTATGGAACAGTTTGCCTTCTCAAGTGCGTCTTTCAAGTGATGCTAGTGACTTCAGAAGTAAATTGCACGATTGCAGTTTTTTAGAGCGTGTCTTATAGTTTACAGTTGTAGCTTTTAACTGCTTTTAGAACGAGTTTTAGAGTTTTACAAGTCACGTTTTTAGTATGTGGCTTTTTGTTGTTTTTAAAATTGAATTATATTACATGGCTGTAATTATTATAGATTTTATTTATACACGTTCGTATTTTGAGCGAGTTTTATAGCTCTTTGACGTAACGTGTTAAAATAAATGATTGATTGATTGATTGATTGATACGATCTCAGCAATCAACTCAAGAGCAGTCTCTGTTATTAGGTATGGCGGCTGCGGATCCAGGGGGAGGGTTGGGGGGTCCGGACCCCCCTTCCCTAACGAATTTTTTTTATGCTACTTGTTTGAGTCTAAAATTCTCGCATCTGCATTATTACTCAACTGGTTGACTTGTTTTTTGATGGAGAGCCATTCTATTTTGCCACTAATCTGAAAAACGTTTCTGTGGTGTTTTTCTGAGTCAAGGTTTGGACCGCCCCTATCAAAAATCCTTGGATCCACCCCTGTATAGTACTGAAATAATCTGTTGGAGCCAGTGTGAGATTCAAGAAATGGACAGAAAGGCACCTACATGTAAGCTATTGCCACTCTATAGATATCTCCACACTCAAGCTGATAGAGATAGACGTTATATCCCTAGAAAGGACGGCGGCAACTGAGGGCTGCTAGGTGTGGAGGGTACATCTGGGATTGAGAACCTTTACCAGTATGCGAGTAATAGTGAAGAAATGGCCCTAAAGAAGGTGCCACAAGAACACACGCTAAAGAAGAGGAAGGGGTTTTCGTGTATGAAAGCTCCAAGGTGAGAAAAGAAAGGAGGCTGTTAAAAAAACCTTTTCACAGACAGTTCTTCAAAGCTATTAAGACAAAGGTGATCCACAACATTCTCGGACATGGCTGAGGAGAGGTCAGTAGACGAGGCAAACCGAAGGGTTGATTATGGCGGCCCAGGAACAAGCTTTAATTAAGAACAAACAACTTGAAACCAAACATCGACAAGCAGGACGTGTCACCTGCGTTAAGGTTATGTAGTTAGAGGAACACAATGTGGCACACATTGTTCCAGAGTGTAAAATGCTATTGCAAAAAGTACCGTCTGTGGAGACAGAACAAGGCTGTAGCCATAATAAATTGGTAGCTTTGTGAGGGATTTATATTCGAAAGGGGCTTTATGTTCTTTGATTATAATCTGCAGCCGGTGCTGGAGCCGGGCAAGGTCAAGTTGCTGTGTGACTTCACGATTCAGACAGAGAAAAGACTGTGCAAAATAGATATCAAAAGCGCAAGGAGGAATACGAGAGAAAAGATGGAAAAATCAGGAAAAGAAATATCTGTTGCTAAGGCTACACTAGAAAGGCTGAGAGAAAACAGGAAGATCACCAAATGAGGGAAGGAAAACAGAAGAGAACTTTGAGAGGAGTGTAAATCCATCAGAATTTGTTTAAACATTGCAGAAGTTTCAACTTGGTCTTCCGATCACTTTCCATTGTTTGTTTTTGAGATATGTGCAACTTAAGGCAAAATAAAGGGTGGTGTACAGAGCTTTCCCGTTGCCACGGTGACTTATTACATCACAATAATGACCGCATCTTGTTCAGCAATAATTGGTGTTTCTTATGGTAAAATAACATTGCTAATACGTGATACAGCGTTGTAGTGCCAGACCTTCTAATAAGAACGTTACGTGAAAGCTTTGAAACTGGCTTGAGCCACCTTAAGAAGAGGTTCTGATCCTGGAAAAAAGCAGCAAGAAGCAAGAAAGAGCAATAAACAATTTCCATCCACCAAGGGAGTGTCTCTGAGAGTTGTAAAGGGATAGTAAGTGCGCAAGCGGAAATAGATGACAGAATGCTTGTAACAAATATCAAAGAGCCAATGATATTAACAGGGAAACACTGCATGGAATATTTGAGAACATCGACGCGGGTCGTGGTTTCTATCGAGACCTGTGGGAGAATGAAGGAACAGGAAACTCCAGAACTAGGTGGCTTGAGAAAGTAATAGAAGCAATAACTGACCAAGTACCACCCCCTGCGAACGGCAACGATGTGGTAACAGCCACAGTTGAGCAAGTTAAAAAGATTTAATGAAAGAAGAAAAACTGGAGCACGCCAGCCAAGTTAATAACATTCTGGCGGTGGAGAACGCATGTGATTCACGAAGGTGTTACAAGAGCATTTAAAGCAATCATCCAAGGTCAATCACTTATTCCAAACTGGGCGCCTTCAATCCAAGTCCCACCACGTGCTTAAACACAGTTTACAGGTGGTTCACATCATGTCTGCTAGATCCGATTGATAGTCATCTAAATGATTACGATCTCGCGCAACTAGTAAAAAGAGGTGCAAGAAGAAATTGTAATTATAATGGAACCACTGATAACTTTGTAATCGACAGGATGGCGATGCAGCATTGTCATAGAAGAAATCAGAATCTCAGCATAGCTTGGATCCATGTTATGGAAGCGTTCGACTCAATCGACCATGGGTGGATCAATGAGATGACGGCTGTTCATAGGTTTCCTAAGTTGCCGACCATAGCAGTGTGTTGTCTAAGCTTTTGTTGGAACACAAGAATAGTGGTAAGAAAAAAACAAGGATGCGAACAAACAAATATCATCAGGTTCACGAAAGAACTTCCTCATGGTGATGCTTTTTGCCTTAAACTTTTCACACTGTTCCTGAACTCTTTGGCATGGATGATGTGGATATAAACTATCCAAGCCAACAGAGGGTAAGGGTTCCCATCCGTTGCTGTACGTAGTTGACCTTAAATTGCTTGCAGCCACATACTGTTTTAAGATCAACAGTTGCGGCGCTAAGCTACCAGATGTGGTCGCAACATTGGCCAATTGCAGACCTACGACAAATTGATAGCCAAGCTCCAAAGACTGTTGTTAGTAACGGAGGGAAACACCACGCGAGCTCAACAGCGCGTTTGTATCTTTCAGAAGAGTGGTGGAGGCTGATCCTAAGATTAAAACAGTAAGGAAAATTGAAGAGCAGGCGATCAAAACGGGAAATATCTCAATGGTGAAGGATGCAAACATTTTTGCTGAAGAGTATAAAGTTGATCTTAATCTACAGTATCCAGAACCCTCTGGTCGCACAGAGAATGGCGAAACAGTTTCTCATACAAAGATTGGAGATTACTTAAAGAAGTTCAAAGTTGAACTGTGAAGCTTGGTTTTCATTAGCGGCGCAAGCAGTAGCGCAATCAGAAGTAGCTTATCAATCAACCACACGATCCGCCATTTTGTTCAAATGCTCAGCACAGGGTATCTGGAACCAGTGCTTTAATTTCATACAATTCAAGCGAAGGCAAGTATAAGTGCAAGTCAGAAAAGAAGAGTGACAAGGGAAGCTGAATATGGAGCGATGGGACGATGACAACATTAAAGTACAAAATTGTTTTGCACGGCTTAGACATTCGACATCATGTCCATCATATCCAATTGCTGGAATGACGGAGTTGTACGAGCAATTACTACCAATGCAAGTTTATCATGGGAAGAACACTCTATCAGGCCCATCAAATGACATGTCCTGTAGACTCTGCAACGGTACATTAACCTTGGAACGGTCCCCCATGTGCCTTCTGGGTGCTCTGCTCTGGCTCAGAGTGAGTATTTTGGAGACATAATGCAGCCCTTAAGATCGTTGTTCAACATCTTGAAAGATTTGGGGGTTTATAAAAAAAGTTCCACCTTGGTATTCTCCCGTTCAGCCGAAACCAAAATACGGGAACGAGAAAACGGAAGCCTTCTAGGAAGTTCAAGCATTGAAATTAGGGGATTTTAGATTAGCACTATGTAATTAAGGGCGCGTTCTTTTGGTACTATTCCGGAATAGGAATACACGGAATAGACAGGTATTCGTGTTCTTTTGGGACCTATTCCGTTTTCGGAATGAACGGAATGCTATTCTGTTCATTCTGCTCCCGATAGCAGAATGAACGGAATGACCGGAATACGGTTCACTCGGAATAGGCAGAATATGCGTTCTTTTGGGAAGTTTTGGCGGGAAATGATACGAGGCCGGCTGGTCGCTTGCCGGAGGCTTGAAAATTGTAAAAATTTGAATGGAATAGCGATGCAAACTGTCTGCTGTAGATGCGGTTGTGCTGGCCTCTCTTCTGTTTCTTTACCGCTGCTAGAAGAAGGAGAGCTGTAAGTTTGTGTTAATAAAAAAGGTCCCTGGTCAAAAGAAATGACTTTGACAATAATTGGTTTGTGCAAAAACAACGAACCTTTTATCAATTAAGTCGACATCAAGAAGAAGAGCATACGGGAACACATTTGCGCTACGCAAAGCACCCACAAGTACAGAAAAACTCTTTGTCATCTTCCCCCTTAAGGTTTTCAGCAAATAAAGCAAAGTCGAAAAATCGAGAAAACCGCCAAAAAATTGGTACGTATGGCCATATTTCAACATTTCGTGTTCCAAACTTTCGGGAACCTTTTTCACTCGCCATACCAACGCAATTGGCGCATGCGCAGATACAACAGTTCCCAGGTTACCTTCGCTAACAGTATTCCGTTTTCAGAATATGTGTTCTTTTGCAAATTGATATTCCGTGTATTCTGCTATTCCTAATCCGGAATGAGAATAGTCAAGATACTCCCAAAAGAATGCACCCTAAGATTGTATAAGATATTTTAGTCCTTTTAGACATTTGGCCAGTAGGTTAACCGTTATGTTGTTATTATTATTATTATTATTATTATTATTGTTATTGTTATTATTATTATTATTATTATTATTATTATTATTATTATTATTATTATTATTATTATTGCTATGTAACATCACAGGCCTAAAAGGTGCTCCTGGCCTGGTCAATTATTTCCCTTGAGAACGAGTAACAACAAGTTCCTAAAGTTCCCAAGGGAGTCCTCTCCTGATTCACTAAAGGGACAAAACGTTTCTTAGGAGTCTAGCCGTTCCCAACAGAGCAGTTTTCTGGATCACTTCAAGTCTGATGGTGGTGCCAAGCTTTTTGATGTGTTTGTCAAACTTATCAGATACAGCCCCTATTGCTCCGATCACAACTGGCACCACAGTCATTTTCTTCAGCTTCCATAACTTTCTTATTTCTTCCCTAAGAAATTGGTGCTTCTCTATTTTCTCTAGTTCTTTGTCTTTTACTCGCGAATCCCCTGGAATGGCGATGTCAATGATCATGGCCTCCTTTGCTTGCTTATTAACAAAGACAATGTCCGGTCTTCGAGCTTCAACTATCCTGTCACACTGTACATTGAAATCTCACAGACTTCGAAACCTTCGTTTATCATTATTATTATTATTATTATTATTATTATTATTATTATTATTGCTATTACTACTATTATTATTATATCATTTTCGCATCTTTGAAATGTTTGGGAAATCATTAAGATATGTTAAATAAGAGACACACTTGATATAGAAACTAGGGAAATCAAATACCGTGGCAATTGAGGTGCAAATTGTTCTCTAGCTGTTAAGGTGTTACACTGCAAGACTTCAATAATACTGAAGGCTTCACCTCTCACCTCAAGGCATTTTCTACTTATTCATACTAGCCTCACAACCTTAATAATTATTATTAATTATTAATTATGATCATTGTTATCATGATATGTAGTGACCAGGTGTTCTAATCTTGCCGAGTTTGTGTCTTGTTCGGTCATTCGAGGCCATGGATTAGAGTTATCTATTCAAGTAGCAACCATAGCAATAAGGGTTTAACTTGGGTGCCAGCAATGCTCCCTGTTAGAGTAAAGTACCATAGTAGGGTACCATCTAAGCTGAGAAAACAACCAGTTTCAACATATCATTTAACCAATAAATATTACTGATGTTACCTCTTTCCCCTTCAACAATTCTGATATCTACACCACCACCCGTAGTACAAAAAGGAAAAATAAATTTCCTTGACCTTGCTGCACAAGGCATTATTGACCAACCATGCCAAACTCCCTATAGTATATATTTAGAAACTGCCTCTGATTTTTTAAAAATTATCAGAACTTTACGGGCCATTTTCGGGTGTCACAATTGCCTTTGTATCTCAAGAATGGAGAGGATGTAGAGTGCGACGCGCCTTACCATGGACACCTAACACAGCTTTTTTACAAATTGTCCGCCAATCAGGATGTGTGAATTTGATTGACAGTCACGCCTCCTTGCAAAGTTTACACAGTTGTAAGTTGAACACGTAGTTACTAAAACAAGGAATGACCTACAATGACCTACAATGATCTACAATGAGCTACAATGAGCTACAATGAGCTACAATAACCTACATTGATCTACAATGACCTACAATGAGCTACAATGGCCTCCAGTGTTCTACAATGATCTACAATGAGCCACAATGACCTACAATGAGCTACAATGATCTACAATGGCCTACAATTAGGTACATTATAAGCTATAATTAGCTAATGACCTGTAATGAGCTAAAAGAAAAGATAATTTGCAGCTCTGAGGGCACTGTAGCATGTTTACATTCCATTCTGCGCTATGAAAAGTTGAAAATATAATCATTATGCACTCTGAACCAAACAAAACACTGTGGGAAGAATAACTTAGTTATAATATTTTCTTAATTTTTTCCTGCTCTAATTAAGATTTCATCGTTGCCAAGCAAAGCCTTGATATTTGTACATTTTCAATTTAACCTTAAGACAAAGGAAAACCGTCGAAGGGTCTTTTTGCAGTTTATTTCTGGCTTCAAGGCCACGTGCGTAAATTGCTGCCGTCATGCAATGGACTAAATGCATTGCGTGACAACGCACAATGGATGTTTTCCGCTCACCAAACTCTTCACCCTTATCGGTCGTTGGCAAAACCAAGATCGGACCGAACCGGATCGGATCGGATTGACAAAACTCGGACCAGATCAATAACACCAGAAAACGTGCTCGAAAAGCTAAAAATTGTTGTCAGTTTTCATGTTTGAAGAAGAAGACCGTTGCGTACACAGTCAATTCACTTATTGACGTCAATTCGTCACATCGTATCTTTCATAATTCCGCTTCGGAATCTGTAAT
>NC_090885.1:64042995-64052995 GCF_036669925.1 Montipora capricornis
CAACATCACATCGATTTTACTTGTTTCAATCATCGGTGACCCCTTTTTTTACAGACACGAAATCACGTGCTGCTCTTACAATCCACAAAATATGATGAAATGAAAAAATTCACAATGTAACAAGTTATCAATGCTTAGGTATATTCTGTATTTGGGGGTGAAACATGCCATATTAAAAAAAATCAATTTAAAGACCGCCGGAAATTTAGCTTTTTCTCAAACCAGAAGTCAGTTCATTTACGCATGCGCAGTTGATCTGATAACAAGCGTGAGGAAGGGCGAGGAAAAACCTTGGATGCAAACAAGAATTAGGAGATTGTTATCAAATTTTCCAGGTTGGTGAGAGCGTTTTCTGGTCAGCTATTGATATGATGACCTCAGTCACTGGAAGTAACATTTCACTTCCTTAGCAACACATGAAAAATCTGTCTGTGGGCCCTTAATACATGTATGGTGAGATTTGCATAGAGTACCGAGCACTCACAGAAATAGATTGAACAGATTGATGGCTGTAATTGACAACTTCTCAGTAGTCTAAACTACAGCGTTACATACATATATACATACATACTTAATTGACCACACGCTACATGTATATGGGCTTTTCAGGGCCAATGAAACAACCATGACAGAACAGAACATTCAACAACAACTGTTAAGAATCCCAACTGACCAGAGGCAAACCAGTTGGCTATTTACAAGTGTAGCTGAGAAGTTGAACTAGGCACTACCAGGAACAAATTCAACCGGTGGTCAGAACTTATCTTGAACCTGGGATCCCCGGATCTCAAGGCAAGTGCCCTAACCCCTGGGCTGCACTGCCTACTAGCATTGCATAAATCAAATATTTCACTGAGATCAGCAGGAAATTTAGAAATTATCAGGCTGTCAGGCGTGGTCTATTCATATCCTGAAAGAAAGAAATGCGCATATGAAGTGCAGGTTATAGAGGAAAGATTGAAGTGATCCTTACACTTATCAGGCCTCAATTGTTCAAACAATGGATAGCACTATCTGCCAGATAAATCACAGGCGCCCCAAGCTCAGTGTGAGTATGGCCGACAAAAATATAAGGATTTGTATGGGAATCCCGACAAAAGGCTTAAGAAGATAATTATATGAAAAAATTATTAGTGTTAAGGCTTGCTAAACACAGTTACGAAGAGCCTACAGCTGTACTTTACAAGTACAAAGTCCCAATGCACAAGATTACTAGGACTTACATCTAACAATTTAGTTATTCTATACATATAGCTCATTGTCCAAGAGAGTTGTTTTCTTGAGGCAGATGAAGTTTTTACTAAAACCAATACTACAAAAAATCAACTTCATGTACATGTATAATACAACAACAAAATGACTCTCTATGTCATTGTGATGTGGGGCTCCTGCTCCCCTTCCCTGATGGAAGACATTAAATTCATTCAACTAAAGGCCTTGAGATGCAATCTTTTGATGAAACATCCAAGGAGGATATAGTGGACTCTGACTCTGGACTCTGACTCTGACTCTTTTATAAATGCAAAGACTCCTAGTGCAAGCCCATTGGGCATGCTGTGGCACATGTAATAGTACCCGTAAAAAGAGCCTTAATATTTGAGTAATATAGAGGTTTTGCACGGCACCCATGTTGCATGGCAGGAACAATGAAAATGTTTTGCATTAGAAAGAACATTTATTCCCATAGGAAAAAGAATCTATTGTTCCTGCCATGCAACGTGGCTGCCGTGCAAAACCTCTATTTGAGTAAACAGACGACATACATGAATATTGTGTTAAACCTGGTAGCTGATCAACTTTTAAACATTCAGCGCTTGCCACATCATGTGAAGAACAGTAAAAGTTTTCTAATGTAAAAATATTTTTTCTTAGTGTGAAAAAGAAATGACAATTTAAATATTTCTTGGAACACCCCAAATGCAGTGTTTCACAGGAGGGCATTTATCCTTTTGATAAAATAAATAGGTTTCTTTCAATTATTAGCAAACTATTTTAAAAATGTTAGTTATAATTTTGGAAAAAAGATTGTATGTGAATTATGTATAGTAATCTTTATTTATTAATTACCTTATATAAAATATAATTTTGTGGAGAAGCCTGAAAAATTCAGGACTTCAACGGGATTTGAAGCCGTGACTTCGCGATACAGGTGGGACGCTCAAACCAACTAAGCAACTGTATAAAGCCACTGACATTGGGAGTGTTTCCGTAATGAATGAATCAAGAATGAAATTATATGTGAAATAAATCATTTATTGAACTGCGGATATGAAATCAATTGAAGTTATGATCTTCGCAGTTATGAACGCAATTTTGCAAATGTAGCAATTGTGTAGAGAAGCTTGATAAAATTCTGGACTTCAAAGGGGGTTTGAACCCGCCACCTGGCGACACCCGTGCGTCGCTCTAACCAACTGAACTGCACTGTATGACAACATGATGACATCTCTAAATGAACGATTATCGTTAATTCGTAATTTGCTTTGAATTTATTATACTAGTATCGTTAATTTAGGACACGGTGTCCCAGGACTTGTGGTAGCAGAGAAAATTAGAATTCAAAATAAAAAGTCATATCCATGGATTGGATTGAACCCAGAGGTTCTACTCTATAGGAACTGCTTCTTTCCACTTCGCTACTGAAGATCAAAACACCGCATTTTCAATAAAAACATTTAAGTTTCCCATAGAATATCCCTGCTGAAAGGTAATTAGGCCTAAGCTAAATTAATAATATAAGCCTAAGCTTTTTGCTCTTTGGCCATTTCAATTTCAGCAGGAAAAGAAAACAAACAGCGGTTACAAATATTTTCATTTTATGCTTGACGTTTCGTATGCTACAACATACATCATCAGAAGTGACTTCAAGTATAAAATGAAAATGTTTGTAACCGCTGTTTGTTTTCTTTCAAGCCTAAGCTTTGATTTTAAAATTTTTAGCTTTTTCTTGAAGTTTGGAAACCGGCGTTTCGCGGTGTTTAATATTGCTTGTTGCCGAGTGATCAGACAGCATTATCATGTGGTCTTTAAAGCAGCAGATGGCGGTCGTGTGGTCAACTGGTTCAGGTTAGGTGACGGGTTAATAAACATTCCCAGGTTCGAGTTCTATGTCCATACAAAGATGTCTATTAACACCCTCTATTAAGCGGTCATGTATCAATTTCCGGAAATTTGCCGCGTTTACTGTAAATTTGACCACTATTAAACGGTCAGCTCTATTAAGCGGACACAGTCACCCTTTGGATTTCCCAAACGTCTAACTTTATTTTAAATCACCTCTATTTAACGGTCACCTTGTTACACAACAACAGTCAGTAAAAGGCATATTTATGGACAGGAAGATAAGCGAAGCGTGTCCAATTTCTTTTGCAATTCATCAAACGCAGTCAAACGCAACCACAGCATTATCTATGTAAAAATACACATCTCTGTGGTGACTCAACCGGCACACACGTCGAATTCCTCTTTTATCAGTTTCCTTTGCAACCAACCAGAAGAATAACTGTCACCTTCAAACTGTTACTCCCATGAAGATACTGTTATCACATTTTGTGTTACTGTTGTTGTAAACAAAAAAAAATGTAAATTAGGTGATCGGTATTTAAAGGCAGAGAGGTAAAAAAAACTTCTGGTACATGTATGAATGTGCATAAAACAGATATGAAAGGTTTGAAGTTTTTGCTACAGCTTTTCGGGTCGAAAACGTGTCGGGACCTTCGAGAAACGGACCCCTGGTCAATTTCTGCCACCTTGGTCACCTGGCTATTTCCCGAGGGTGACCGCTTAATAGAGGTTTGACTGTATGACCATTTCCCATAATCCATATCAAGCTTTCAGTCTTCTAAATTAACGATTATAGTAAATTTATAGCAAATTACGAATTAACGATAGTCATTAATTTAAAGTAGAGAATGGGTTGGCTATGAAGCCACTGACGTTGGGATTGTGGAATTTTGCTCTCTTTTACAATCAGCATTCAGTAATTTTGCCGTCCATGTTATTACATTGTAAAACTATTTGGAATATCCTCGTATGAGGGCTGTACGCATTAGCGGGAGCAGGGCCGGAAAAGCCGTACGGCCCTGCTAGGAACACATACTGCTCCATGTGATGCGATTTTAGGGGTTTCCTCGCTTTTAAACATCCAAGTTACCGGTATTTACAGCCAAAAAATTAAATGCAAACAACATATTAGATAAATTCTTGTTACTAATTTTGTCCAAACTTGACTGAGTTTAGGTCGGGCCGGACAGCAAAATAATTGGCCCTAGGTCATGGCGCATAGACCTTGCTGCGCTCTCCTGTCACAGGCGGCCCAGATTGGAGGGAAATAAATTATAAGGATTTGTATGGGAATCTCCATAACAAACTGAAAAAGGTATTTACACGCAAAAAAGCCGTACATTATTGTCGTGCTGACTTTTTCGCTTCTTGTGTGGTTATTTGCCTGATTGAATGTGATTTAAGCGACCTCTCAACTTCCCGGGTTGTCACTCGTACACACGCAAAGGAAAGACTGGAAAGTAATTTCTAGCTTACCAAACATCTCGCCGATATAATCATACTTTTCCGCCATCAGTCACGCTCAAATTCCAGCAATGGCCACACGCATAAATTTACGTCTCTTTGACCAAGTTTCAAGGTCCAGCGAATATCCCTTAATTTGTGTAGGAGTGACAACTTGGGAAGTTGAGATTCAATCAGGCAAATAACCACACAAGAAGTGAGAAAGTCAGCACGACAATAAAGTGAGGCTTTTTTATTGAGAACTTTTGCGTGTAAATATGTTTTTCAGTTTGTTATGGAGATTCCCATACAAATCCTTATAATTTATTTCCCTCCGAATCTGGCATAGCGCGATTCGTTTCGCTATGACTTATCCACTAGATAGTGATTTGTCCGGCGGATAGCGCCATCGATCATTTGAATAACTGGAGCCTGAAGTGTTGGAGGCAAAAGAGGTAATCTCCCCAGTTAATTGGCTGTTGCAATTGGTTGTTTTACACTGTTATTTTCAAGGAGTAGATTTAACTCCAAAATGGGAGTAAAAAAAAAAAGGTACAAAACCACTCCATTTTTGGAGTAAAATTCACTCCGGTACTGCTTACTCCGTTTTTGGAGTAAAATGTACTCCTATATCTTTTACTCTTTTGTTGGGGTAAAAATTTACTCCAGTATTGTTTACCCCTCCTGTGGTGTAAAATTCACTCTAATACAAGAGTAAATTTTATCCTTCTAATGGAGTGAATTGAACTCTTTAAATGGAGCTCAATTTACCCTCGACATAGTTAAATTAGCTCCAAAACTGGGGTGAGACAAAAAGGTACAAAACCACTCCTTTTCAAGAGTAAAATCCCTTAAACTTTACTCCCCTTGTCAGAGTAATATTTACTCTTTCTACAGAACACATTCACCCTCACTAGACCTATTATTGTACCTTCATTTATAGTCAGATTTCTCTTAATGTTATGTAAAGAAAAGACCAGGTTTACAATGAAGCATCTTATACTGGTAATTTTAATCATAAGATTGCAAAGAGTGCACATGATAAATACAATGTATACACATACAAATACATCGCAAAAATCAAAGATATCTTTATTCTAATTATTCAGGAAACAATAAAATGGCAATCAGCTGAATGTGTTCTTGCCTTAAACAAAGATAAATTGAGTGGTATGTGTTTTGATTACAGATTGCAACAATGGCTGCAAAATCTAACTTCAATTACAAAAACTAAAGCATACAACATACTTGTATAAATGTGGTTTTATGTACATGTAATACAAGACAGTTCTTACAGAAAGAAGTCAAACATAAAAAAAATGGAACATGCCTTAGGATAACTGGTGCAAAAATTTTGGCATCGTTGAACTTTACCAATGTGTTCTTTTTTTCTCTAACAGAATTGTTTCCAAAAAGAAAAAAAAGTCAGAACTTAAGCTGATAATTTACATTAAGAAAAAAGTAAAAACTTTTTGTTTCCAAAAAGAAGAAAAACAACCCTGAGATTAAGCTGATAATTAAGTATGCTCCCAGCAAAACAATTACAGCAAATGAAAGTTTTAACAAAACCTTGCTTTCTGCCACAAGGTAAATGTCTCTAGTTCAATTAGTGTGCCAGAAGCAACAATCCTTGCAAATGTTGTTTCTAGAACCTCTCCATTGATTGACTCATAATCCTTTAAAGTGGTACTATGACGAAAATCGCATCTTTCCTATCTAAGCCATTTTAAAATGTAAACAAGTAGTCTGCGTGAGAAGAAAAATGCTGTTTACTTTTTTCAATTATCTCTTTTAGTTCCAGAGATATTCGAGTTTTTAAAATATGCAAATTAGCCAAGTGATGACGTCAAACACTCAACCAAATTTTCTTCAAATATGATGAAAAGAGATATCTCAGCCAATTTGTATCAGAAATTTCTGATTTTTATCAGTAAGATTCTACTAAATGTTCTCCACAATATGAGCTTAACTGTTAGGTTACCATGGCATCATATTGGGTTCCAGACCTCCCCCATATTAAAAGCTTTTCTGGCCACCTTTGGTGTTCCATTTTGATATTTGCTAACAGCACTTCATATGCATGATCCAGCAAGCATATTAATATGTTAGCTCAAGTTTGTGGCCGTGTTTAACATTTTTCAAGCTGAAAATCACGAACGTTTTGAAATCAAGTGGATGGGAACTGGAAAAGAATGAGTTGCCATGGGAACAGAATTTTTTACAGCCATAGGTGTGTTTCCTGTAGAACTATTAGACTACCAAGTTTCAATGGTCTGTGCTGCAAATTGGCCAAAGTAGCTCTATTTATATACTTAATATAATATTGGGTTGAGTGTATAACGTCATCAATCATCTCATTTGCATATTTTACCCATTTTTCAAACTTACCGGTAAATATCTCCAGAACTAGTGAAGATATTTGCAAACGGTAAATGGCGTTTTTGTTCTTTCATGGAATTCTATGTGATACACTCAAAAAATCAAGGGGTAAAAATTTGATCATAGTACCACTTTAAAGTAATTAAAGAGAATAATGATTAGTATAACTCCTTCCAAAATTAAGATCAGTCCACAATATTCTAACAAAATAGGAAGAGAGCACAAATCTAATACATTCCTAATCCTGAGAAACAAAAGACACCAGCCACCCATTTTGGTGTACCAAATAAATGGAACCACATGTAATACCGGTACTTGCATGAGGTTATACTGTATCTGTAACATTTTTCTTGATTCATTGAGTAACTCAGTTTACTATCAAATTAACTTTGTCATACTGATAAAAGTACACATATAGTGGTGGAACTCATGGAACAAATCTTGAAAATATATTGCCAGATGCTTTCTTTGTCTTCAACACTTTTCCAAAAAATTATGTGTGATGAGGTATTTAGAATTATCTCATTTAACAGTATTTCAAAATTTTAAACTGAAAGCAGATCTTGGGTGAGACAATGGATAAATAAAACTGTAGCATCATCTTCCGCTAATAGCCAGGCATTAGTCTATACGTACACAGGCCTGTAACTCAGACAGTGCTTTATAATTATTTTATTGCAGTGACTGTCAAGAATTAGTTGTTAAAGTGTAATTTACGTATGTGAGTTATTTGTAAATATCTATATGCATCACTTGTTTAAAAGCAACAATCAGCTTCTAAGTCTTTCAGACTTTCAGTTGTTTGACTGCATTACAGCTTTTTTACAGAAACGTGCCTCAAAGGAATTTTTTCATGGCACCAACCTTTTCTTTTATCGGGGGTTTCCTCGAACTCCTCTCCCATAGATGATACATGTAGTGGTAGGTACTGTATGTTGCAAGAAGAAGGCATCTTCTTGGCTAGCCTCAGCACTTTATGTAACCAACTCTCTGCCCAAACCTCCCAGCAATCTTCTAATGAACCAATTCCCAGCTGTACCCACCTCCAATTTGAACTGTTAATGAACAAATAAATATAGTGAAAAGTTTCAGTTTTCTTGGAAAAAATAATTCATAATCTCAGTCACATTCCAAACAAAAATTATTACTGCTACTTACAGATAAAAGATGTCATAAGAATTTCATCCAGATAAGAACACTCAATATCACATGTCTCAAAAAAAATGCTGGTAATAATAAAGCTGATCATTTCTAAGGTGTATGACAACTGCAGACTGCCTACAAATACCGATTTTAAAAAGTATTTAAGTCTGAGCACCCATTTTAAATAAAACGTTTAGCTTTCAATAACTGTGAGTTACGGTTAGTTTGGGGTCTGCACTCAGCAAGTGTCAGACACTGTCACTTCTGTTATAATGTAAGTGTTTGAAAAGCAGACTCATCAAAATTTGGCTCTCTTTTCTTTAAACACCAATAATAACAATCTCATGTAGACATTAACATACTATTTGCATTGAGTACAATTTATGTAATTTGCGGTGAGAGCACTCTAATCCCAAATCATGGTAACTGGTCGATCCGCCCCTGAGTCGATCCGCCCCGCATCACCAGAGTCGATCCGCCCCAACCCCAGAGTCGATCCGCCCCATATCATCCAAAGTTGATCCAACTTACCTTGCAAGCAATTAGATATCATATATTATTTTTTAAGAACAAAGATTTTAGTGTAAAGATTTTTCATATTTATCTTTCCTATTGTAAGAACGAATAATTTCCATGGTCAAATAATTATTTGTTTTCCCTCCTACTCGATTACATGTACCATCTGGCTGTTTCTGCAATTAAAGTTTTTAATTTCACACAGAGTTTGTTTCTTTTGTTAACCTTATTGTGGGGTTGAGAGTTTGCTTTGTGAACATCTCCCCCTCATTTTACAGACTAACCCTAACTTTTGTCTATGATTTTTCTTCAACTCACCATCCACCCACACATAATTCCCCCCAAAATACCTGCTGACTAGTGAATGTTCCAGTTAGTGGAGAGAAACCCCTTCTTGTAAGGCGGATTCTAATAAAAACACCATTAGGGAAGCCACAAAGGCTGCTAGTGAAACTGCTGCTATTACTATTAAATAACAAACTCTGGGTGTCCCACACTTAACGCAATTGTAATTACTTGTGGTTGGTTATCTTCTTACTTAACGTTAATATCTTCTGTTAACGCAATTGTATTTACACGTGTGGCCTTGCTGGTCGTCTATTTATTAGCCTCCTATCAATCGTTTGTGAGTTAAAAGGTGACCAATGACTTGACCTTGACTAACCTGTCGGTTGGACGTTGGAGGTGAAAATGACTTCTTTTTCTGTTGTATTGTAGTGCTAAGGTACATCGCAATCTGTTAATGATGTCGACATCAGTTGAGCACAGGAACTACCGTACTTTCAACAGGGGTTCTTGGTGTACAAAGAGTGGGAGCTGTCTCAAGGAAGAGAGAAGTCGTACGAGAGATGAAGAAGTCCATACTGTAGAGAAACCTAATGAATGCAAAACATGTGGCAAGCGCTTTAGTCGAATAGGAAATTTAAGGCAACACGAAAAAGTGCATAATGAAGAGAAGCGTTATGAATGCAAACAATGTGACAAGTGTTTTAGCCAAGCAGATACTTTGAGGAAACATGAAAGAGTTCATACTGGAGAGAGGCCCTATAAATGCAACCAATGCGGCAAGTGTTTTACCCAAGCAGGAGTTTTAAGGACACATGAAAGAGTGCATACAGGAGAGAAGTCCTATCAGTGTAAACTATGTGGAAAGTATTTTAGACAAGTAGGAACTTTAAGGGCACATGAAAGAGTGCATACTGGAGAGAAACCTTATGAATGCGAACAATGTGGCAAGTGTTTTAGTCAAAGTGCAAATTTAAGGACACATGAAAGAGTGCATACTGCAGAGAAGCCCTATCAATGCACACAATGTGGGAAGTGTTTTAGCCAAGCAGGAGGTTTAAGGAAACATGAAAGAATGCATACTGGAGAGAAGCCCTACCAATGCAAACAATGTGGAAAGTGTTTTAGCCGAGCACAAACTTTAAGGATACATGAAAGAGTGCATACAGGA
>NC_090885.1:64060495-64080495 GCF_036669925.1 Montipora capricornis
TACTTTTCAGCTTCAGATCACATGCTGCGAAGAAGTACTGTACTGAGCATTTTGTCACTATTCGGTATTGTATTGCATACGGCGCTCGCACGTACTCGGTGGTCACCTCATTCGGGGTTTTGATTGATAATACTCAGGGGCACAAAACAACGTTACTTCCACTTCATAACCCTTCTCTGTGAGACTATATCCGGCCAGCGCTGTTCAGTTTTAGATTTAAAAAATAGAAAAAAGGAAACCACGTTATTCCTGTGGCTTGAATTGACAACACAAATTGACGAGACAAGCAACGCTGTGCAGTGAAATGGCTTTTTTGGGAAAAGTTTCTTTTAAAATTTGTTTTCTCAGAGTGCACCTTTACCTGTGTATTTATTTGCTTCTTTATTTGTCAATCTACATTTTTTATCTTACTATTTTTCAGCGCTGAATATTTTTCAAGGTTTTAGCTTGAACTTTGCGAGAACTTTACAACGCGCAGTTGACAAGTTGTGGAATGCTTCAAGGGCAGTTTATTTTTGGAAAAGAAAGCTTGAATTTGTTTCGAGGCAGCACGGCTTTCCAACAAAACCGAAGGTGTAATCTCTCACATTTTCTAGACACGGTCAAAAATGGACTGTTCTTTACTTTTTCTTTGCTTTCCAAAAATAAACTGCCCGTGTGAATTACCTTGAACCATTCCACAACTTGTCAACTGCGCGTTCTAACCCTCTAACCCTAACAAATAATAGATTCGTATTAACAACATCTTGTCAACTGCGCGTTCGATTTTTAAATCTAAAACTGTACAGCGCTAAACTAAGAATAAAGCCAGGATCCGAGCCAGGATCCGAGCTAGGATCTGAGCTAGGATCCGAGCCAGGATCCGAGCTAGGATTCCGTCGAGCCAGGATCCGAGCTAGGATCCGAGCCAGGATTCGAGACCTAACCGAGACCTAACCTAACCCTAACTAGACCTAACTAGACTAGAACCAACCTAAATAGACCTAACCTAACCGATTCGAGACCTAACCTTACCGAGAGATTAGAGAATAAATAGCGGAGAAAGGTCATCTTAGCTCGAATCCTGTCTGGAATCCTGGCTCGGATCCTAGCTCGAATCCTGCCTCGGATCCTAGCTCGAATCCTGGCTCGAAGTTTAGATATCCTCTACAGCGCTGGCCGGATATAGTCTCACAGAGAAGGGTTATGAAGTGGAAGTAAAGTTGTTTTGTGCCCCTGAGTATTATCAACCAAAACCCCGAATGAGGTGACCACCGAGTACGTGCGAGCGCCGTATGCAATACAATACCGAATAGTGACAAAATGCTCACCATCAGTAAAGTACTTCTACGTGGCATGTGATCTGAAGCTGAAAAGTAACAGGGAACGGAACAAAGGGCCTTTAATATGGGTGATAAATCGATAAATCTTCGCTTCTCTGTTTGCCTGTGACCTCTTTGTGTTTTCGCATTTATTCTTTCGGCTGGTCACGCAATCTATTCTCCCCAACTTTGTTCTTGTGGTTTTAATTAGTCTCGCAATCTTCATGACTAACAAAATAACAAATAATAGATTCGTATTAACAACATCTTTGAAATTCCTCCCTATTACACAACATTAAGTGCCCTTCATGAAGCGACGCAAAAGGGTCAAGTTACCGAAAATTTTACACTGATATGAATATTCAAATCAATAAAAAAAATCATATTGATAAAATTATTGTGAAATTATAAAATCATCAAAATAAGGTAGCCCATAGGGTAGCCCATGGGCTAGCCCATGGGCCCGGGCCCAGGTTTTGTCTACACCCCTTTTGGAAGCTCAGGCATTTTGTTGCATCTTTATTTGTTTCACTTGTGCTAGTGTCGTTTGCTACCTTTTGTCCTCAAAAAGGGCAAAATTTTGAAGAAGATTTCAAACCAGCTCCACA
The DNA here is from genome assembly GCF_036669925.1 of Montipora capricornis. Lineage (NCBI taxonomy): Eukaryota > Metazoa > Cnidaria > Anthozoa > Scleractinia > Acroporidae > Montipora > Montipora capricornis. Next base: position 64,062,405 of record NC_090885.1, read on the forward strand.
GCTCGCATAAAACATTCTTTTCAAGCGAAATGGCGAACAAAAATGGCGGGAAAATTGCAAAGCATGTCAGCCGTTGCAGTGGCGGATCCAAGGGAGGGGCTGGAGGGGGAGGAGGGTAGGGTGGGGTCTTATCTGCAGGTCTGTAACCCGCCACTGGGTCGAGTAATGATGGGTTTATGCTTTGTATAGTAACATCCTGCATAAAGTAATCATTAACGGGAACATTTGGAGTTGTGTTTCGCAAATATTGAGTTGTGTTTTTGCAAATACTGAGTTGTGTTTTGATGTGACATTGTGTTGTGTTTTGCAAATACTGTGTTGTGTTTCGATGACATTGTGTTGTGTTTGGATCATACAGTGTTGTGTTTCGATAATATTGTGTTGTGTTTGGATGATACTGTGTTGTGTTTTAATGACATTGTGTTGTGTTTCGATCATACAGTGTTGTGTTTGGATGATACTGTGTTGTGTTTCGATAATATTGTGTTGTGTTTCGATCATATAGTGTTTTGTTTCGATAATATTGTGTTGTGCTTCGGTAATACTGTGTTGTGTTTCAATAATAGTTTGTTGTGTTCAGATAATATTGTGTTGTGTTTGGAAAAGTGTTTGTTGTGTTTGCAGATATGGGCCACCGTACTTATAACTTGCGATCGCGAGTTATAACTTTCGATCGCAACTTACAACTTGTGATCGCAACTTATAACTTTCGATCGCAATTTATAACTTGCGATCGCAACTTACAACTTTCGATTGCAACTTATAACTTGCGATCGCAAATTGTAACTTGCGATCGCGACTTATAACTTGCGATCGTGACTTGTAACTTGCGAGTTAGTTTCAGTATCAGTTACATGATTCATGCAACACCCGCCATCTTTGCTATTAACTACTCAGATGAAAAGGCATGCTTTATGTAACTGATACTGAAACCAACTTTCAAGTTATAACTTGCGAACTTGCGATTGCAAGTTACAACTCGCGATTGCAAGTTACAAGTTGCGATCACAAGTTACAAGTTGCGCTCGCAAGTTATAAGTCACGATCGAAAGTTATAAGTCGCGATCGAAAGTTATAAGTCGCGATCGCAAGTTATAAGTTGCGATCGCAAGTTATAAGTCGCGATCACAAGTTATAAGTCTCGATCGCAAGTCATAAGTTGCGATCGCAAGTTACGTCATCGCGAGTTAGTAACTTGCAACGAAAAAATCGATGTGTCCCTTATGAGCCACCGTAGAGAGATCAGTCTCTTGCAAGTTTTTGTATTGTTAGAACTTTGCGGGCCAGTCTCCTTCTCGGAAATAATCATGGCTGCTCCTTCTTCAGGAATCCATCTAAATGACCAGCAGCCCGTAATGGTTTTCAAATCACAAAATGACCGGCATGATAAACAGTTTTTAAGTCAAGGCACTCATGTTCAAAAGTTTAGTATTCTCTCAGTAGTACATGTACTTATATGGGTTAAAGTCTGCTAGGCCGGCGCTTATCTCCGGTTTCTGTAGCATAAAGCGACTAGGAGTATTTCTACTCCCCCCTGGAAGTTCTTTTCCTTTACTTTCATGAACAAAGAGCAGAATTATCTTCTCCTTCTAATCCTCTTGAATAGTGTGTACCTATGAGGAAACAGCCTGAGATAACATTTCACTAAAACCACACTCCAGAAGATGAGAAAGACGGCAATGTAAAGATAAGATACAAAACACTAACCAAATAAAGATAATGCCTGCTTGAAACTTCGTTGCTATGCTCGAGAATTTTTTTTTACAAAAACCAAAAACCTTTCATCGATCGATCCTTTCTTCGGTTCCGGTCCTTCCCCGACAGGTCACGCAAAATCGTGACCAACAAAATTTTTCAAGAGCTTCGCAACAACACATCGATTTTACTTGTTTAGATCTTCGGTGTCCCCTTTTTTTACAGACACAAATCACTTGCTGCTCTTACAATCCACAAAATATGATGAAATGAAAAAAATTCACAATGTGTCCTTGTGTCCTGAGTTCCGGAAGTAGTTAAAGAGATAAACGACATTGAAATACCCATAACATTTTGAAAAAGATGATTTCAAGAAATCAATGCTTAGTTATATTCTGTATTTTGTGGTGAAACATGCCATATTAAAAAAAATCAATTTAAAGACCGCCGGAAATTTTGCTTTTTCTCAAACCGGAAGTCAGTTCATTTACGCGTGCGCAGTTGATCTGATAACAAGAGCGAGGAAGGGCGAGGAAAAACCTTGGATGCAAACAAGAATTAGGAGATTGTTATCAAATTTTCGAGGTTAGTGAGAGGGTTTTCTGGTCAGCTATTGATATGATGACCTCAGTCACTGGAAGTAACATTTCACTTCCTTAGCAACAGATGAAAAATCCGTCTGTGGGCCCTTAATACATGTATAGCAAGATTTGCATAGAGTACTGAGCACTCACAGAAATAGATTGAACAGATTGATGGCTGTAATTGACAACTTCTTAGTGGTCTAAACTACAACGTTATATTCGTGGGCTTATATGGTTACATATATGGGCTTTTCAGGGTCAATGAAACAACTATGACAGAACAGAGCATTCAACAACAACTGTTAAGAATCCCAACTGGCCAGAGGCAAACCAGTTGGCTATTTACAAGTGCAGCTGAGAAGTTGAACTAGGCACTACCAGGAACAAATTCAACCAGTGGTCAGAACTTATCTTGAACCCGGGAACCCCAGATCTCAAGGCAAGTGCCCTAACCCCTGGGCTGCACTGCCTACTAGCATTGCATAAATCAAATATTTCACTGAGATCAGCAGGAAATTTAGAAATTATCAGGCTGTCAGGCATGGTCTATTTTTCATATCCTGAAAGAAAGAAATATGTGCATATGAAGTGCAGGTTATAGAGGAAAGATTGAAGTGATCCTTGCACTCAATTGTTCAAATGATGGATAGCTCTATCCACCAGATAAATCACAGGTGCCCCAAGCTCAGTGTGAGTATATGGCCGACAAAAATATAAGGATTTGTATGGGAATCCCGACAAAAGGCTTAAGAAGATAACTATTTGAAAAAATAATTAATGTTAAGGCTTTCTAAACACAGTTACGAAGAGCCTACAGCTGTACTTTGTACAGCTTATAAAAGCAGCATGTATGTGCAAGATTACTAGGACTTACATCTAACAATTTAGTTATTCTCCTCAGTTTGCTCACTACGGCTTTCCTTCTTGCATCTTTCAACACCTCCTGGCTTGGGGAATGTGTTTTTAAAGTTTGTCAACACAAAGGAGGTGTGACTGCGATTTGACGTGACTGAGACAATGCTGACTGTTGTGTCAGGACCCAGGGCCTGTTAGTTCAAAAGCCGATTAACTTATTCCAGGATTAGCGTAAACTTTCGTTTCATGTTTTCAACTTTATGGTGAAAGTTTATCTTGCTTATTCTTCTAATGTAAAATTCTGCTGATTATCAGCATTGAAAAGCATTTGGGAGTAGAGAAATAAACTCCTTGGTTAATGGTTGATGGTGGGTTGAGATGAAAGTTCAATCTTTGTCAATTGAATCTGAGGTGGTATTGTGAGGGTGAGAACATTTTATCCAGGAATATTTGACTCAAATTGGTGGCTCCTGAGAATTAAGTCTCTAGCCTTGGGATTTCATTATACCGTCGACTACCAAGAAATTGAAATATGGCTCAAATCGCATCGCATCTGGAAAATAACCACACATGAAGGAAACTACCCACAATGGCAATAAGTTTAGGCTTTTTAATTGAGAATTTTTTCATATAATTATCTTTTTAAGCCTTTTGTCGGGATTCCCATACAAATCCTTATATTTTTTTTGTTGTCCACGCTCACACTGAGCTTGGGGTGCCTTTAGAGAAATTGCTATCCAGTGGATAACTCAATTGGTTATCCTAGTGTTTGTCCACTGGATAGTGATTTATCCAGTGGATAGCATTATCCATCGTTTCAACAACTGGGGCTAGGGCAATTGCACCAGCAGTGGCAATGCTGGTATCTGCATGTACGTATGAGACAGTTGCTTTAATTGTTATGATGTTAGTGCAGATCACTTCAATCTTTCGATATCCTGCTCAGCAATAAAGCTATGCATCAGTACATCAAAAGTCAGGTACTTAAATGGCTTGTCCTCAGTGGAAAAACTATTTTACCTCACAAAAGTAGAGACTTTGGGCAGAATAACAAGAATTCAACGAATACATACAAACAAAGACTTAGGCTTAAAAACAATAGAAGGCGCTTACAATACCAAACAATAGCGGGTTATGTGAGCTGCTACATTACTAACACAAACACTAATATTTAGGTAAATATTAGAAATGAATTAATTAAAGTAACACTAGGATTAAATACACTGTACGGATCATCTTCAAAATGACTGGGTGTTAATATTATTTTGATCACAATCTATCATGGCTAGAACATACCAACAATATATGTACATATAGCTCATTCTCCAAGAAAGTTGTTGTCTTGAGGCAGATGAAATTTGTACCAAAACCAATACTACATGTACAAAAAATCAATTTCATGTACATGTACAATGTATAATACAACAGCAAAATGATTCTCTATGTCATTGTGATGTGGGGCTCCTGCTCCCCTTCCCTGAAGGAAGACATTAAATTCATTCAACTAAAGGCCTAGAAACTTGCCTTGAGATGCAATCTTTTGATGAAACATCCAAGAAGGATATAGTGGACTCTGGTATTTTGTTTATAAATGCAAAGACTCCAGGTGCAAGCCCATTGGGCATGCTGTGGCACATTTAATAGTACCAGTAAAAAGAGCCATAATATAGAGGTTTTGCATGGCAGGAACAATGCAAATGTTTTGCATTAGAAAGAACATTTATTCCTATAGGAAAAAGAATCTATTGTTCGTGCCATGCAACATGGCTGCCGTGCAAAACCTCTATTTGAGTAAACAGACGACATACATGAATCTTGTGTTAAACCTGGTAGCTGATCAACTTTTAAACATTCAGCGCTTGCCACATCATGTGAAGAACATTAAAAGTTTTCTAATGTAAAAATATTTTTTCTAAGGGCACACTGTTAGTGTCAAAAAGAAATGACAATTTAAATATTTCTTGGAACACCCCAAATGTAGTGTTTCATAGGAGGGCATTTATCCTTTTGATGAAATAAATAGGTTTCTTTCAATTATTAGCAAACTATTTTAAAATTGTTCGTTATAATTTTGTAAAAAAAGAGCGTATACTTTCTCGTTTGTCAACGAAATTACTAACCTGCGCACTTCAAACAAGTTCATGGTTTCATTCGATGTGGAAAGTTTATTTACTAACATTCCTCTGCTAGAATCTATTGAGCTAGCAGTGGATTATATTTTGTCAGGGAACCCGAACATCAAGTTAAGCAAGGACAGCCTCAAAGAGTTGTTCCTTGTTGCTACTGCCCAGACACATTTTTTATTCCGAGGGAAATATTACGATCAGATAGATGGCGTCGCCATGGGCTCCCCTTTGGCACCGGTACTTGCGAACCTTTTCATGGGCCATCATGAAAGAATCTGGCTACAACAATACGATGGTCCTGCAATTTATTTCTACCGTAGATATGTGGATGACACATTTTGCCTATTCAACAACGAAACGGATGCTTTGGAATTTTTTCATTATATCAATGATAAACACCCTAACATTACATTCACCATGGAGACGGAGGTCAATCACAAACTACCGTTCTTAGATGTCCTCTTGGACAACAGCAATCCTCCATCTTTAGTCACATCTGTTTTTCGCAAGAGCACTTACACAGGCCTTCTCACCAATTTCCTTAGTTTCACACCTTTTCCCTACAAATTAGGGTTAATACGAACACTGGTGGACAGGACATTTAAAATTAACAACACCTGGACCGGTTTCCACAACAACATTAAGGAGCTTGCCAACATTCTCGGAAAGAATCAATTTCCATCCAGTCTAGTGAGCAGAACTGTTAAACAATACCTTAACAAATTCTTTGCCTCCCCCCTGCACGCTTCCGCAATAACCAACTCTAACGAAATTCGCACGCACTATTACAAATTACCTTTCGTTGGCCCTTTCTCGACTCACGTTCAACGCAGAATCAAGAATTTAACACAACGCTATTGTAAAAACTTGGACATCAAGCTAGTGTTTGCCCCATACAAGATTAAGAACTTATTCAGTGCCAAAGATGCTATTTCCAAATTATCACGATCCCGTGTGGTTTATAAATTTTCTTGCGCAGGCTGTAGTGCCTGCTATGTCGGCGAAACAAACCGACATCTTGCTACACGTGTTCGTGAACATTTAACATCGGATAAGAACTCGCATATCTTTCAGCACATTAATGGGTCAGAAGCATGCAGATCTTTATGCTCGGAGGAGTGTTTTTCAATCCTTGACACCGCCTCCACGCCTTTTCAACTAAAAATCAAGGAGGCCTTACACATAGGTTGGGAAAAACCCTCATTTAATAAGCAGGTTAATCATGTCAATTTAACACTTTCACTGTAATTTTCCTCGTCCATACCCATTGTCTTCTCATCATTGTATTTTCTATTCACGTTGTTATTTAATCAGTACTTATGCATGTTATTAGCTATCTTTTATATAACACCGACTAGCGGTTTCACTTGTATTCGCAACTGACGATGGATGTCGATCATCCGAAACATGTTTTGCAAATTTAAAATTGTGTGTTTCTTTTTGAAAGTTATTTCTTGCTTGCTATTAGTTCGAAAGTTCGAATCAAGAATGAAATTACATATGAAATAAATCATTTATTGAACTGTCGATATGAAATCAATTGAAGTTATGATCCTCGCAGTTATGAATGCAATTTTGCAAATGTAGCAATTGCGTAGAGAAGCTTGATAAAATTCAGGACTTCAAAGGGGGTTTTAACCCGCCACCTTGCGACACCCGTGCGTCGCTCTAACCAACTGAACTGCACTGTATGACAACATGATGACTTCTCTAAATTAACAATTATCGTCAATTCGTAATTTGCTAGTATCGTTAATTTAGGACACGGTGTCCCAGGACTTGTGGTAGCAGAAAAAATAAGAAAATAAAAAATCATAGATACCGTGGATTGGATTGAACCCGGAGGTTCTACTCTATAGGAACCGCTTCTTTCCACTTCGCTACTGAAGATCAAAACGCCGCATTTTCAATAGAAACATTTAAGTTTCCCATAGAATATCCCTGCTAAAAAGTAATTAGGCCTAAGCTAAATTAATAATATAAGCGTAAGCTTTTTGATCTTTGGCCATTTCATTTTCAGCAGGAAAAGAAAACAAACAGCGGTTACAAACATTTTCATTTTATACTTGACGTTTCGTATGCTACAACATACATCATCAGAAGTGACCAAGTATAAAATGAAAATGTTTGTAACCGCTGTTCTTTTTCTTTTCAAGCCTAAGCTTTGATTTTAAAATGTTTAGCTTTTTCTTGAAGTTTGGAAACCGGCGTTTCGCGGTGTTTAATATTGCTTGTTGCCGAGTGATCAGACAGCATTATCATGTGGTCTTTAAAGCAGCAGATGGCGGTAGTGTGGTCAACTGGTTAGGTGACGGGTTAATAAACATTCCTAGGTTCGAGTTCTATGTCCATACAAAGATGTCTATTAACACCCTCTATTAAAGTGGTACTCTGATCAAATTTTTGCCCCTTGATTTTTCTAGTGTATCACATAGAATTCCATAAAAGAACAAAAACGCCATTTACCGTTTGCAAATATCTGCATTGGTTCCGGAGATATTGAAGTTTGAAAAATGGGTAAAATATGCAAACCCAATATTATATAAATAGAGCTAACTTGGCCAATTTGCAGCGCAGACCATTGAAACTTGGTAGTCTAATAGTTCTGCAGGACAAACACCTATGGCTATAAAAAATTGTGTTCCCATGGCAACTCACTCTTTTCCAGTCCCCACCCACTTTATTTCAATATGTTAGTGATTTTCAGCTTGAAAAAGTGTTAAACAAGGCCACAAACTGGAGCTAACATTTATATGCTTGCTGGATCATGAATATGAAGTGCTGTTAGCAAATATCAAATGGAATGCCAAAGGTGGCCAGGAAAGCTTTTAATATGGGGGAGGTCTGGAACCCAGTATGATGCCATGGTAACAGAACTGTTAAGCTCATATTGTGGAGAACATTAAGTAGAATCTTACTGCAAAATGTAAAAAATTTCTGATACGAATTGACTGAGATATCTCTTTTCATCATATTTGAACAAACTTTGGTTGAGTGTATGACGTCATCACTTGGCTAATTTGCATAGTTTGAAAACTCGAATAAAGAGATATTTGAAAAAAGTAAACAGCATTTTTCCTCTTACGCAGACTACTTGTTTATGTTTTCAAAATGGCTTAGATAGGAAAGATGCGATTTTCGTCTAGTACCCCTTTAAGCGGCCACGTATCAATTTCCGGAAATTTGCCATGTTTACTGTAAAATTGACAACTATTAAACGGTCACCCTTTCGATTTCCCAAACGTCTAACTTTTTAAATCATGTCTATTTAACGGTCACCTTGTTACACGGCAATAGTCAATAAAAGGCATATTTATGGACAGGAAGATAAGCGAAGCGTGTCCAGTTTCTTTCGCAGTTCATCAAACGCAGTCAAACGCAACCAAAGCATTATCTATGTAAAAATACACGTCTCTGTGGTGACTCAACCGGCGCACACGTCGAATTCCTCTTTTATAAGTTCCCTTTGCAGCCAACCACAAGAAAAACTGTCACCTTCAAACTGTTACTCGCATGCAAATACTGTTATCACATTTTGCGTTACTGTTGTTGTAAACAAAAAAAAAATGTAAATTAGGTGATCGGTATTTAAAGGCAGAGAGGTGTCTACCACTAGAACTTCTGGTATGAATGCGCATAAAACAGATATGAAAGGTTTGAAGTTTTTGCTTCAGCTTTTCGAGTGCGAAAACGTGTCGGGACCTTCGAGAAATGGGCCGCTGGTCAATTTCTGCCACCTTACGGGTTTTATTTTAGGAAACCTCTATTAAGTGGTCACCTGGCTATTTCCCGAGGGTGACCGCTTAATAGGGGTTTGACTGTATGACCATTTCCCATAATCCATATCAAGCTTTCAGTCTTCTAAATTAACGATTATAGTAAATTCAGAGCAAATTACGAATTAATGATAGTCATTAATTTAAAGTAGAGAATGGGTTGTCTGAAGCCACTGACGTTGGGATTGTGGAATTTTGCTCTCTTTTACAAGCAAAATTAAGAAAAAATACCCTCTTCATTGATCAATCAGCATTCAGTAATTTTGCCGTCCATGTCATTACATTGTAAAACTATTTGGAAAATCGCCGTATGAGGGCTGTACGCATTAGCGCGAGCAGGGCCGAAAAAGCCGTACGGTTCTGCTAGGAACACGTACTGCTCCATGTGATGCGATTTTAGGGGTTTCCTCGCTTTTAATCATCCAAGTCACCGGTATTTACAGCCAAAAAAGTAAATGCAAACAATATATTAGGTAAATTCTTGTTAGTAATTTTGACCAAACTTGACTGAGTTTAGGTCGGGCCGGACAGCAAAATAATTGGCCCTAGGTCATGGCGCATAGACCTCGCCCGTCACAGGCGGCCCAGAGTCGGAAGGAAATAAATTATAAGGATTTGTATGGGAATCTCCATAACAAACTGAAAAAGATATTTACACGCAAAAGTTCTCAACAAAAAAGCCGTACATCATTGTCGTGGTGACTTTTTCGCTTCTTGTGTGGTTATTTGCCTGATAGAATGCGATTTAAGCGACTTCTCAACTTCCCGGGTTGTCACTCATACACACGCAAAGGAAAGACTGGAAAGTAATTTCTAGCTTACCTAACATCTCGCCGATATAATCATACGTTTCCGGCATCAGTCACGCTCAAATTCCGGCAATGGCCACACGGATAAATTTACTGTTCTTTGACCAAGTTTCAAGGTCCAGCGAATATCCATTTGTGTAGGAGTGACAACTCGGGAAGTTGAGATTCAATCAGGCAAATAACCACACTAGAAGCGAGAAAGTCACCACGACAATAAAGTAAGACTTTTTTATTGAGAACTTTTGCGTGTAAATATGTTTTTCAGTTTGTTATCAAGATTCCCATACAAATCCTTATAATTTTTTCCGACTCTGGCCGCCTGTGGGCCCGTACGCCATGACAAAGGGTCAAATATCTTCCCGTCCGGCCCTCCCTCCCAGTCAATAAGTACATAATACAGCCCTGTGCAGAAAGGTCATGGGAATATATTTTGTGCCCTTGGGGGCATGTAGATATCAGGCCCCAGTTGTTCAAAAGGTGGATAACGCTATCCACCGGAAAAATCACTATCCATTGGATAGCACAATTGGTTTCTCTATGACTTATCCACTGGATAGTGATTTATCCGGCGGATAGCGCCATCGATCGTTTGAACAACTCGAGCCTGAAGTGTTGGAGGCAAAAGAGGTAATCTCCCCAGTTAATGGGCTTTCGCAATTGGTTGTTTTACTACTCAGTCTTAAACTGCTACTATGATCAAATTTTTATCCCTTGAATTTTTAGTTTTAACACATAGAATACCAGAAAAGATTAAAAACGCTGTTTACTTTTTGGAAATATCTCCATTGGTTCCCGATTTCCGATATTTAAGTTTGAATAATGTGTACTGCCGTCCCACCGGTATCGCGATATATCGCCGTACCGTCGCACCGGTATCGCGAGGTCACGAGTTCAAGTCATGAAGTTTTTTAGGCCTCTCTACGCAATTGCTAAAATTGCGTTCATAACTGCGAGGATCATATCCTCACTTGATTTCATATCCGCAATTCAATATGTAATTCATTTCATTTATGATTTCGTCGTTGATTCATTCATTACGGGAACATTAGAACCCACAAATGCCCACCCTAATGTAAGTGGCATCATAGCTCAATTGGTTGGAGCGTCGCATCGTTGAAGTCCTGAATTTGTCAGGCTTCTCTGCGCAATTGCACTTGGCGTTCATTACTTGGAGGATCATAGCTTCACTTAACTTTGAAGTGATGTTAATATTTCACCATCTCTGTCGGAAGTACGGCATGTACATGCACGTCTCTTGTGGTTTATCTTTTTAGTTAAGGCTAATATCTTCTGTTCACTCTAATTATTTAAGAAGTTTTTTTTCTGTTTACCCGGATTATGTTCGATATGTTACGACATTTTCTTTTCATCTGGTCACTTGCTCTAAGTTCCTAGAACTCTGGGTGTCCCACACTTAACGCATGCGCGATTGTATTTACTTGTGATTGGTTATCTTGTTACTTAACCGGTTAATATTTTCTGTTAACGCGATTGTATTTACACGTAAGGCCTTGCTAGGCGTCTATTTATTAGCCTGCTATCAATCGTTTGTGAGTTAAAAGGTGACCAATGACTTGACCTTGACTAACCTGTCGGTTGGACGTTGGAGGTGAAAATGACTTCTTTTTCTGTTGTATTTTAGTGCTAAGTGAGATCGCAATCTGTTAATGATGTCAAGATCAGTTAAGCACAGCAACTACCGTACTTTTAACAGGGGTTCTTGGTGTACAAAGAGTGGGAGCTGTCTCAAGGAAGAGAGAAGTCGTACGAGAGATGAAGAAGTCCATACTGTAGAGAAACCTAATGAATGCAAAACATGTGGCAAGCGCTTTAGTCGAATAGGAAATTTAAGGCAACACGAAAGAGTGCATGATGAAGAGAAGCGTTATGAATGCAAACAATGTGACAAGTGTTTTAGCCAAGCAGATACTTTGAGGAAACATGAAAGAGTTCATACTGGAGAGAGGCCCTATAAATGCAACCAATGTGACAAGTGTTTTAGCCGAGCAGATACTTTGAGGAAACATGAAAGAGTTCATACTGGAGAGAGGCCCTATAAATGCAACCAATGCGGCAAGTGTTTTAGCCAAGCAGGAAATTTAAGGGCACATGAAAGAGTGCATAGTGGAGAGAAGCCTTATGAATGCGAACAATGCGGGAAGTGTTTTAGCCAAGCGGAAAGTTTAAGGAAACATGAAAGAATGCATACTGGAGAGAAGCCCTACCAATGCAAACAATGTGGAAGGTATTTTAGCCGAGCAAAAACTTTAAGGACACATGAAAGAGTGCATACTGCAGAGAAGCCCTATCAATGCACACAATGTGGGAAGTGTTTTAGCCAATTAGGAGGTTTAAGGAAACATGAAAGAATGCATACTGGAGAGAAGCCCTACCAATGCAAACAATGTGGAAAGTGTTTTAGCCGAGCACAAACTTTAAGGATACATGAAAGAGTGCATACAGGAGAGAAGCCCTATCAATGCAAACAATGTGACAAGTGTTTTAGCCAATCAGTAGATTTAAGGAAACATGAAAGAATGCATACTGGAGAGGAGCCCTACCAATGCAAACAGTGTGGAAAGTGTTTTGGCAAAGCAGACCATTTAAGGACACATGAAAGAATCCATACTGGAGAGAAGCCGTACCAATGCAAACAATGTGGAAAGTGTTTTAGCAATGTAGGAAATTTAAGGAAACATGAAAGAGTGCATACTGGAGAGAAGCCTTATCAATGTGAACAATGCGGCAAGTGTTTTAGTCAAAGTCAAAATCTACGGACACATGAAAGAGTACATAGTGGAGAGAAACCTTATGAATGCGAACAATGCGGCAAGTGTTTTAGTCAAAGTCAAAATTTAAGGACACATGAAAGGGTGCATGCAGGAGAGAAGCCCTATTGCACACTGGCTATTCTTGTGGAAAGTGTTTTTGCGGAGGAGGTAACTTAAAAAAGTGCATACTGGACAGAAGCGTTATAAACCTAAGCCAGTAGGAAAGTCTTTCGCTTCAGAAGTTCTGTAAGTGCAAATGAACACAAACTAGAGGTGCATTGCCCCTGCACTTGGCAAGAACATAGTTTAAAAGAGAGTGCAAAATACGGTTGCTGTGTGTGCCAGGAAGAATTGAGGAGCGAGGAGCTTCTTCTTGCACACTATCAAAATCATATGACGTTTGAGGAGCCCTCATCTTAAAGTAGTTGGGTGGCTCTGTAATGAATTATGTTTTAGAGTGTTTTAGCTCTTTGGCGATAATGATGTTGCCCTTCGTAAATTTAAGAAAGCTGCCATTTGCTCATTGTTAGCTTTCATTGGACGTTGCTTCCCCGTGTTATGCGTTTAGCCCTTTTTAAGCCGCGTTGAAAATTAGACCATTGTTTATATCTTTAAGCACTATGTATTTTGGGTCCTACCAGTTTAAACTGTGGCAGTGTCCTGTTATGTGTTGTCAAAATAGTCTTTAAAGATTCGGCTCTAAAACGACAACTTTTTAGCAACGGGCCTCTTGAACCACAGGCAGCGTAAAATGTCTTGTAGAAAGACTCGGCTCGCATCGTAATGGACAATTTATATGGCTTATATGGGAAAAAGGAAATGACGAAAAACACTAGCAAGTCTTAACCTAGAGTGAAGAAAAGGAAGCAGAAAAGCGCCTATTCACGAGCTACCCATGTGTATCCCATAAGTTAAATCGATCCGAAGGAACCGTTATTTGCCAGTGAGCTGTGCGTTTTGTTAAAGCGATACCGTCGATCTTTGCAGAGAGGAAGTCGACTGAAAAATATCAACTACCGATACAACACTCTCAAGTCGTGCCAAACTCAAACTGTTTTCCGCAAATACATCGTAACCAGCAAATTGCTTCATATTAAAGTGTTCCTGGAGTAAAAACCTCGTTGCCTTATTCAATCAACTTTCCATGGAGTCAGATTCTGTTAAGTTCAAGGTCATGTGTACAGTTTCATCATATGTACTTCACTTTACGAAAGTTGCTTGAGGATTATGAAATGCAAAATAAACCATAGATGTAAATCTTTACGTAAATCCTCATCTTGTTGCTCATCAAAGGAAAAGACGAGATCCTAAAGTTTTCCTTATTAAAGCAAAGATTCCTTAGCTTCAGTTTAACAACACCCAAAAGGAGTCATACATGGTAAGGGTCATGCATGTGACAACATTTGAAATCCATGTCAGCCATTAAGCTAACAGCCTAACTTAGTTTACAAACATATCAGTACACTAACCTTGTTTCTTGAGTACTGCTGGGTTCCTACGTTGCGCGCAATGTCGATTTGAATCGGTAAAAATCTTTATTTTGATAGCAGAGATTTCAACGAGACTAAAACAGAACTTGTAATGGTCATTGGGCTCACTGACCCATGTAAATGATTTTATGATTAATGCGACCGATGCATTTTTATCAATTCGAATAATTTCATTGGAAATAGAGCATCATCAATGAGGTTGCGAGGCGCCAAACTTTCTGCAGTTCACAAAAGATAACAGCATTGGTTTTTATCGAGTCGAAATTAAAATGCTTTCCTTTGGTATTGCTTAGCGTTCCACCCAAGCATTGCGCGTTGCCTAAACAGAAATAAAACGCTTGCTTTCTAACAGGCTACACTAAGCACGATGAATGGAATTTTTAAGGCAACCCAACAAAGTTCGATTGTAAGCCAATGTTCTAATCAACAAACGGTGTACCAGTTTGTCTTTGTGATTGTGAGCAAACGAATGAATTCAGCGTGTTTCTGAAAAACGTGTTATTTCTTAGATTCGGAAACAATTGTTCTCTTCAGATCTTCATAACGGAAACTGAACCTTTTTGAGCTAATAGCAATCTACAGCATCGGACTTAAAAGAAAAGACCCCTTAGCACAAAAGAATGACGCAAGGCCACAACTCATCTATTATGTAAGTTAAAAATAAAAGACGTAGGATGATGGTACATGAATACTATGAAGCCAAAATGGTAGCAAAAGCGACATGATGCCTCGAGGGCTTGATTTGACAACTATTGTTGAAATGCTTTCAAGATATTAATATTTTAAAAGATGTTGATTTGTAAAGTGATGAACGTTTCACGTCATTTCAGCTGTTGAATCAGCGGGTCTAAAACACTGGTCACATTCCACAGGTCACTCGTTGCAGGTCATTGTTTTACCTTTTTGAAAGTAACACAGAACTCTCAATTTGGCTAACCCCAGGCCTAAAAACCAACCTTAGGCCTAGGGTTAGCCAAATTGAGAATTTGGTTACTTTCTAAAAGGTAGAGCAATGACCTGCAACGAGTGACCTGTGGAATGTGACCTGTGTTTTAGACCCGCCGCTGTTCTGTTGAATTCACGCAATCGGGAAAATAGCACGAAATGGCCAACGAGTCAACAAACTTCAAGTCAAAAGCACTGTTGAGTTTTTTTATTCTCGTTTTAAATTTGACAACAAAAAGAGTATCAAATTAACTAATCTATACAGTCATATATTTCGTCAACATTGAGGACTAAAATGGAAAAGCAATTAGTGCTCCACAGGCTCTTTTGAAAGCTTATTGTTTTCGCTTTGTTTGGGGCGGCCTCAGTTTATCGCTCGAGAAACCCTTGAGGCAGTACCATGAATACATCCAAACCACAAAGAACAGATAACGTTCCACCATAACAAACCATATGAGATTGGTCAGTTTTCTCCATGTAAAAAGAAGGCAATCAAGTAGTTCCATTTGAGGTTTCCTTTTTCGTCTTTTATTTCTTATTGTAGGAGAGTTTCCTTTTGTTTACAGTGTTCTTTCAACCCGTTAATACCTTCAGTGAATATACGATTAAGGTTCCATTAAGAACGTTAGAGGAACAATGCCAGGGCAATTAGGAGTCTGTCTCTGTTTCCTAGATAGATAGATAGATAGATAGATAGATAGATAGATAGATAGATAGATAGATAGATAGATAGATAGATAGATAGATAGATAGATGGTTTATTAAAAGAACAACTCGCAGTCTTGAGACAGAATTACGTGTACAATATAAAATATAAGATAATAAACTAATATACAATAATCTAAATATAGAAATATGCATAAAGCTAATAAACCATTTATTCATTCACAATACAAAGATAGATTAAGCTTGTTCCTTTGGCAAGTTAATTCAGTATAGTATCTATCAGCATAGCTAAAAATGAAAGAATTTCTGGTACGATTGGTCGAAAGGAGTTCGCCTTCGGTGGTAGTAAGTTCATTAACTTATGAGACTTATTATTTACAATGCTATCAAAAAGTTTACTGCATAAACTATCCCTTCGATTTACTAGGGAAGGAAGATCAGCCTTAACAATTGCATCAGCGTATGAAAGGTCTGGGTAAATGATATGCATAGCTCGTTTTTGTATTCGTTCCATTTCGTTAAGCTACAATGAAAGACTTGACATGCGTATTCAAGCACTGATCTTATACACGAGCAATAAAAACCTATCAAGTCTTTAGCATTTACATCTGCTCGTTTTAGCTGTCTGAGGAGGTAAAGACACTTGGCAGCTTTACTAGTGATAAGATCCACGTGATCGTTCCATTTCTAGCACTATTAAGCAACTAACGACTCGTCATGTTTCACTCACATCCAAATAAATCTTTAAGAATTTTAGATGGCGGAGAAACCTCACTGAACGGTTAACGACCATTTCGCCACCAGAAAGATTTGCTAACACCTACGATAGTTTGCCGGCACAATGCTGTCTGTCAATTATGGAACGAATTAAACTTACAGTGACGAGTTGACTGGCAGAAAGATGACATCGTGGCGAAATGACTAGTGCCATCACTACACTCGGTTGATTATTTGATGATCAACGATTAACACTAAAAGAAGTGATCACAACTAAAATTGGGCCAATCATTTGCAATAATCATCTTGAGAAATAATCGAAAAACACTGGCAAGTCTTAACCTAGAGTGAAGAAAAGGAAGCAGAAAAGCACCTATTCACGAGCTACCCATGTGTATCCCATAAGTTAAATCGATCCGAAGGAACCGTTATTTGCCAGTGAGCTGTGCGTTTTGTTAAAGCGATACCGTCGATCTTTGCAGAGAGGAAGTCGACTGAAAAATATCAACTACCGATACAACACTCTCAAGTCGTGCCAAACTCAAACTGTTTTCCGCAAATACATCGTAACCAGCAAATTGCTTCATATTAAAGTGTTCCTGGAGGAAAAACCTCGTTGCCTTATTCAATCAACTTTCCATGGAGTCAGATTCTGTTAAATTCAAGGTCATGTGTACAGTTCCATCATATGTACTTCACTTTACGAAAGTTGCTTGAGGATTATGAAATGCAAAATAAACCATAGATGTAAATCTTTACGTAAATCCTCATCTTGTTGCTCATCAAAGGAAAAGACGAGATCCTAAAGTTTTCCTTATTAAAGCAAAGTTTCCTTAGCTTCAGTTTAACAACACCCAAAAGGAGTCATACAAGGTAAGGGTCATGCATGTGACAACATTTGAAATCCATGCCAGCCATTAGGCTAACAGCCTAACTTAGTTTACAAACATATCAGTACACTAACCTTGTTTCTTGAGTACTGCTGGGTTCCTACGTTGCGCGCAATGTCGATTTGAATCGGTAGAAATCTTTATTTTGATACCAAAGATTTCAACGAGACTAAAACAGAACTTGTTATGGGCAATGGGCTCACTGACCCATGTAAATGATTTTATGATTAATGCGACCGATGCATTTTTATCAATTCGAATAATTTCATTGGAAATAGAGCATCATCAATGAGGTTGCGAGGCGCCAAACTTTCTGCAGTTCACAAAAGATAACAGCATTGGTAATTAAAATGCTTTCCTTTGGTATTGCTTAGCGTTCCACCCAAGCATTGCGCGTTGCCTAAACAGAAATAAAACGCTTGCTTTCTGACAGGCTACACTAAGCACGATGAATGGAATTTTTAAGGCAACCCAACAAAGTTCGATTGTAAGCCAATGTTCTAATCAACAAACGGTGTACCAGTTTGTCTTTGTGATTGTGAGCAAACGAATGAATTCAGCGTGTTTCTGAAAAACGTGTTATTTCTTAGATTCGGAAACAATTGTTCTCTTCAGATCTTCATAACGGAAACTGAACCTTTTTGAGCTAATAGCAATCTACAGCATCGGACTTAAAAGAAAAGACCCCTTAGCACAAAAGAATGACGCAAGGCCACAACTCATCTATGTAAGTTAAAAATAAAAGACGTAGGACGATGGTACATGAA
>NC_090885.1:64085495-64087995 GCF_036669925.1 Montipora capricornis
ATGAATATTGTACGAAACCTTGGTAGCTGATCAACTTTGAAACGTTCCGCGCTTGCCACATCATCTGAAGAACAGTAAAAGTTTTCTAATGTAAAAATATTTTTTCTAAGGGCACACTGTTAGTGTCAAAAAGAAATGATCAATTTAAATATTTCTTGGAACACACCGTAGTGTTTAATAGGAGGGCATTTATCCTTTTGATGAAATAAATAGGTTTCTTTCAATTATTAGCAAACTTTTTTAAAACTGTTAGTTATAATTTTGTAAAAAAGATTGTATATGAATTATGTATAGTAATCTTTATTTATTAATTTCCTTATATAAAATATAATTTTGTAGAGAAACCTGAAAAATTGAAAAATTAAACGAGACTTACCTGTAAGTAGAAGTTTGATCGGAATTCTATCGAGTCATCAAACTGCACCGAGGGATCACATGAGATAGCTAGATGCACGCGCATAACCAGTATTTACAGCCAAATGTGACAGTATCGTCACCATAAAGTAAAATAGATCGTATAAGAACTGTAATATCAACAGCACCACAAATAAATGGGTGGGTAAAACGAGATGCCAGTATAACGGATAACTCTAGGGTAGGTCAGCATTTGGAGATTAAGCTTATCCACAGGGTTGATGGAAGCCAGAACTGGTTGAACGTCCCAAGTTGACAGGTAGCGTGGAGTGGGTGGTGAACCTTTGTATATACCTTTCATGAACCTAGAAACAAGTGGTTGACAACCAATGGTATTCTTGTCTTCGGAGAGGGTAATTGCCGTTATGGCAATCCGAGTGTTATGGCACTCCTCGTGGAGGTTGACCAAGAAGTCCAATACTGTTGTTAAAGGTGGATTGTAGGGATCAGCCTGTCGTTCACAACAAAAGTCAATCCACTGCTCGATGTACGGTTTATATTGTTTCTGCGTCCCATTTGACCATGATTGCAAGATGATTGTTGCAGTTGCTATCAGGCTGAAAGGGGGAAAAGCATAAAAATAATATTTTTCCCATTGCATGAATAATGCATTTACATATTTCGCGTCAGGGTCTGGTTTCCATGACACATACATAGGGATTTTAAAATTAAGTCGGGGGGCAAAAAGGTCTATCTCAAAGGGGCCCCACATTTCATTAATGTGATCAAACACTTCTGGATGTAGAGACTATTCAGTGGAAGTGCTGAATACTCTAGACTCAGAGTCAGCTTCCATATTCATGGAGCCTGGTATGTGGCAGGCACTGAGCCAAATTTCCCTCTCAGTGCACCACAGCCAAATTTGCCGGGCCATGTTGTTGCAATCCGCAGATTTGATACCTCCCATTGCATTGATATAAGCCACTGCAGTGGTGTTATCATATTGAATCCAAATGTGTTTTTGTCTCAAATTGTTACACAGAGACTTGATACCTAACCAAATTGCTTTTAGCTCCAGATAGTTAATGTGAAACCCTTGCTCCTCCAAACTCCAAGGGCCACCAGTTTTCTGTTCCCCATAAACTGCCCCTCAGCCCTTAGTTGAGGCACCTGTTGTCAGGGTCATGTCAGGAGTAGGCTGAACAATCTTCTTAAAAGACAAGTCTGCTTTGGCATCCTTGGACAAGTATAATGGTGCATCATAATTACCCTTGCGAGCCTGCAGTGCAAGAAACTTAATATTCTTTTCTAGATTCCTGTAATACAATTATCCAAACTTCTGTTACTTATTTTGTCCTTACTTCATTTTCTGAGTGCTCATGAATAGTGTAATGGATAAAATGCTTATTGACTGTGTTTAGGTCGGGCCGGACAGCAAAATATTTGGCCTTAGGTCATGGCGCATGGACCTCGCTGCGCTTGGCCCGTCACAGGCGGCCCAGATTCAGAGAGAGATAAATTACAAGGATTTGCATGGGAATCTCGATAACAAACTGAAAAAGATATTTACACGCAAAAGTTCTCAACAAAAAAGCCGTACATTATTGTCGTGGTAACTTTTTCGCTTCTTGTGTGGTTATTTGCCTGATTAAGTGCGATTTAAGCGACTTGTCAACTTCCCGGGTTGTCACTCGTACACACGTAAAGGAAACACTGGAAAGTAATTTCCCAGCTTACCTAACATCTCGCCGATATAATCATACTTTTCTGGCACCAGTCACGCTCAAATTCCGGCAATGGCCACACAAATAAATTTACTTCTCTTTGAACAAGTTTCAAGGTCCAGCGAATATCCATTTGTGCAGGTGTGACAACTTGGAAAGTTGAGATTCAATCAAGCAAATAACCACACAAGAAGCGAGAAAGTCACCATGACAATAAAGTAAGGCTTTTTTATTGAGAACTTTTGCGTGTAAATATGTTTTTCAATTTGTTATGGAGATTCCCATACAAATCCTTATAATTTTTTACCCTCCGACTCTGGCCGCCTGTGGGCCCGTACACCATGACCGAGGGCCAAATATTTTCCCGTCCGGCCCTCCCTCCCAGTCAATAAGTACATAATACAGCCCTGTGCAGAAAGGTC
>NC_090885.1:64092995-64100495 GCF_036669925.1 Montipora capricornis
TACTTAGAGCCTCTTGTCTTGTTTTTCAGTTTTGTGTATTCTAGATGTTCAAGGTACTTTCTTGTAAGACTTTCCTCCACAGCAAACTTTTTTTAAAAATATTTTTTATGAACTCTGCATCATCTAGTGCAAGTGTCCCATTTTGAAATCGTTTTTTCGCTTGAGCTCTTGGCTGATAATCGCCTACCTCTCTTTGGAAACTAGTTGAAGAAATGGTAGGGGTCTTGTCAAAGGGCAAGTAGCACAAATCTGGCAAAGCTTCGTGATCTGGCATTGGCCTTGGGACTCTTTCCGAGCCTGGAGTTGAACAGGGAAGTTTAGTGCAAAATTCACACAGGGTTTTGTTTGTCTTCTGACAATCACCTTTAAGATATTCCAGCTAGGTACAGCTCTCCCACCTGAACATGTTCTGTCATAACATGTCATAAACTTGTTTAATTTCTTAAAATATGCAGTTCCTGGGATGTTTTTCTGCTTGGATTCTGGCGCTGACTACCCTGCGAGCAGAGTCTCTTTCGATCTTCCTAGAGAGGAAAGTAGACTCTGCCAGCCGGCTCGACTTTCTTTGATTTGCCGCTCATCCAAAGAAATGGATGAGTCAGTCCAGTTTCAACTTGCGAAACCTGTTTTTTTTATTTGTGCGCATGATCAATCGCCACGCGTCATCAATATTTTTTAAATTTACAACAGCGTGACAATTTTTAACTATCTAAATTCCCATGAGTATTTCCTCCGTATGTCGGTTACAGAAGCTAGTTTACCAGAATTGAGAAACCTATTAATTTTTTCAGTAAAAATTAAAATGGCAATTTAGCAACTTGAACTATCTTGAGGAAATGATTCCTTGGTTGTCGTGTGTTTGCCAGAGTTGTTCGAAAATATCCGCTACTGTTTGTTTTGGTTTTGTGGATTTGCGGTAACTAGTCACGCGTGACTGACTCCCGAATACGTTTGAATTTTTAACGCGTGCTCAACACGAAATGTCGAGCCGGCTGGCAGAGTCTATTTTCTTCTTCCCGACTTATCTAGGAAGATCGAAAGAGACTCTGCTCGCAGGGTTGGCGCTGACACAAACTGGCGTAGTTGTTCTGTATTAAAGAAAAACTGTGCATTTTTGTGTGGAGTCACAAATGATTGCATGCAAGAGAAAATGAGGGGACAGAGAGGGAGGCTCCCGGTCCAGCCCTTGGGATATGTCATGTCCACGAAAGTTATTTTTAGACGAGCGGAAGTCTTTTTACTAGCGGAAGTCTGTCTTCCGAGGCGTCCGCATGCAGGCCAACCTCGATCTGATGTTTGAATGGATATGAATATTCGTCACCCTTTCAAGCGCGCCGCCATTTTCTCTATTTGCTAAGAACCTGAGAGCGAGGCAAGACTGTGTGCGGACGTCTCGGAAGACAGACTTCCGCTCGTCTGAAAATAACTTTCGTGGACATGACATATCCTGGCTAACGCCCTGAGCCTCCCTCTCTGTCCCCTCATTTTCTCTTGTTGCATGTTATCTCCAGCTGCACCAGGCTCATGATTTATTCTTTTGCCAACTCCATTCTTAGCAACGGTCCACGTATTTTGTTCTATTGACAGGTTCTCGCTTTTCTTGGTATCATCAAGGGAAAGCGATTCAGTTTCGTCTCGTGACAATCCATCAAGTGCGTTATGAAACTTCCACCGCAAGGCGCCGCCATCAACTGATGCATCACCAATACACGCATTGGACCGCTCGGCCTCATCTTGGCCGCTGTCATCTCTTGCTTCTATGAATTCTTTTCACACGATCAGAGTTAAGAATTCTAGCCATCTCGACATCCCCGTATCTCACTTCTACATTGCTACTTCCCACACCAGACCCTGCATCTGTATTATTAAGGATGTCTAGCTGTTTTGACGGGCGGCAACTTTAAATCTTTGATGCAATCTAGCACCCGGTCCATCTTTATTTGGAGACCACCATACACTTGCAATAACTGTTCCCTGGTAGCTGTAATTTCATTAAGTTCTTGCTTCACCCCTTTTCACATGCAACAAAATGATGGCCTACCCCCTCATTTTTCCCGGCCCAGCCCCTCCAGAACTTTATGACCAGTCCCTAGCGCAATTAACAGGGAAATGTCATCTATCTGTGAGTGTGTCCTTTCCAGCAGAAGTGGCCGGCTTGGCGTAATGTCTCTGAAAAGGCTTGTGGTGTATGAAACCACCTGAGCAGAGACAGCCATATTCACGGTTACATGCGCAATACTTTTGCACAGATTGAAACTGTCCGATAGTGACTTCTCCACCAGGTACCCGTTTCTCGAAAGTCCCGAAACTTTACGGGTTATTTTCGGGTGTCACAATTGCCTTTGTATCTCAAGAACGGAGAGGATGTACAGTGCGACGCGCCTTACCATGGCCACCTAACAAAGTTTTTTTTACAAATTGTCCGCCAATCAGGACGTGTGAATTTGATTGACAGTCACGCCTCCTTGCAAAGTTCACACACTTGTAAGTTGAACAGGCAGTTTCTAAAACAAGAAATGACCTACAATGACCTACAAAGATGTACAATGAGCTACAATTACCTTAAATAGCTTATAATAATCTACAATGACATACAATGAGCTACAATGGCTTACAGTGATCTATACTGAGCCACAATAACCTACAATGAGCTAAAATGATCTACAACGGCCTACAATGAGGTACATTATAAACTAAAATTAGCTAATGAGCTGTAATGAGCTAAAAGTCATTTAGAAAAGATAATTTCAGCTCTAAGGGCACGGTAGCATGTTTGCAGTACAAAGGTTGAAAACATTCCACTCTGAGCTCTAAACCAATCAAAACCTCGTTGCTGTGCAAGTTGAAAATATTTTCATTGTACACTCTGAACTCCATTACCCACCTACCTTTCTGAGCACCTAATTCAAAAAAACTCTTCCTACCAAAATAAAGCCTACCAAATGCCCAGCAAGTTGAAAAAAAGTAAATGAGGCAAGGAAAGCGAAAAGAGAGGGAAGGAGAAAAAGCGAAAAGTGAAAGTCGAAAGTGTTGTGCTACTTTTAAACCCCAAAACTATGTCGCAATTTTGCTTTCTGCGCATGCCGAACTTTGCGGCAAGCGCTTATTTTGCAGCTGGCTGAAAAGGCCGCGGAGTCTACAAGCTGGAAACGGGTTTATAGGGAGGTTTAGCCCTTAAACAGCACGACAGTGACCGAAAAAGCCCTCAACTATAGCTTCAAAACGTGTTTTTCGGCCAAATCTCTAGTAGCCAAAGGGTTAATGCGTATTTTACGAATGCGCATGCGTTCTGTACTAACTCTGCTTACCACATGAACAAGAACAAGGAACAAAATTCAGAACAATAGACTATCCTTAGTTTTTATTACACTAATGAAGAAGCTGCCGTAGTCAAGGGGTTAATCACGTATGGCTCAGGGACCGATTAATCTCTCCCTCTTTGGATCGAAAGTAGCACGGGGGACCCCAAACAGAGTTTTTGCAATTTTTTTTTTTTTTTCTCAAACCCTTTGATTACTATCTGGCAAAACACGTTCAGCTTTATCCACGGTCCTTTGTTGTAACGTCATCACTTTTAACGGTCAGGAACAGCTTTGTCCACTAACTTGTGCAGGGAGAAGAGATCTCTCAAACTATACCTGCATGAATGAGCACAATTCAGTCAAGGAAACCGGAGAAACGGCCAAAAAAACCATGTAACACTGACCTGAAATCTCCATGAAAAGCTTGCTCCATTACCCACCTACCTTTCTGAGCACCTAATTCTAAGATGATGAAAGGTTTCTCAGAAACTCTTCCTACCAAAATAAAGCCTACCAAATGCCCAGCAAGTTGAAAAAAAAAAAATGAGGCAAGAAAAGCGAAAAGAGAGGGAAGGAGAGAAAGCGAAAAGTGAAAGTCGAAAGTGTTGTGCTACTTTTAAACCCCAAAACTATGTCGAAATTTTGCTTTCTGCGCATGCCGAAATTTGCAAGCCCTTATTTTGCACCTGGCTGAAAAGGCCGCGGAGTCTACAACCTGTAAACGGGTTTATAGGGAGGTTTAGCCCTTAAACAGCACGACAGTGACCGAAAAAGCCCTCAACTATAGCTTCAAAACGTGTTTTTCGGCCAAATCTCTAGTAGCCAAAGGGTTAATGCGTATTTTACGAATGCGCATGCGTTCTGTACTAACTCTGCTTACCACATGAACAAGAACAAGGAACAAAATTCAGAACAATAGACTATCCTTAGTTTTTATTACACTAATGAAGAAGCTGCCGTAGTCAAGGGGTTAATCACGTATGGCTCAGGGACCGATTAATCTCTCCCTCTTTGGATCGAAAGTAGCACGGGGGACCCCAAACAGAGTTTTTGCAATTTTTTTTTTTTTTCTCAAACCCTTTGATTACTATCTGGCAAAACACGTTCAGCTTTATCCACGGTCCTTTGTTGTAACGTCATCACTTTTAACGGTCAGGAACAGCTTTGTCCACTAACTTGTGCAGGGAGAAGAGATCTCTCAAACTATACCTGCATGAATGAGCACAATTCAGTCAAGGAAACCGGAGAAACGGCCAAAAAAACCATGTAACACTGACCTGAAATCTCCATGAAAAGCTTGCTCCATTACCCACCTACCTTTCTGAGCACCTAATTCTAAGATGATGAAAGGTTTCTCAGAAACTCTTCCTACCAAAATAAAGCCTACCAAATGCCCAGCAAGTTGAAAAAAAAAAATGAGGCAAGAAAAGCGAAAAGAGAGGGAAGGAGAGAAAGCGAAAAGTGAAAGTCGAAAGTGTTGTGCTACTTTTAAACCCCAAAACTATGTCGAAATTTTGCTTTCTGCGCATGCCGAAATTTGCAAGCCCTTATTTTGCACCTGGCTGAAAAGGCCGCGGAGTCTACAACCTGTAAACGGGTTTATAGGGAGGTTTAGCCCTTAAACAGCACGACAGTGACCGAAAAAGCCCTCAACTATAGCTTCAAAACGTGTTTTTCGGCCAAATCTCTAGTAGCCAAAGGGTTAATGCGTATTTTACGAATGCGCATGCGTTCTGTACTAACTCTGCTTACCACATGAACAAGAACAAGGAACAAAATTCAGAACAATAGACTATCCTTAGTTTTTATTACACTAATGAAGAAGCTGCCGTAGTCAAGGGGTTAATCACGTATGGCTCAGGGACCGATTAATCTCTCCCTCTTTGGATCGAAAGTAGCACGGGGGACCCCAAACAGAGTTTTTGCAATTTTTTTTTTTTTTCTCAAACCCTTTGATTACTATCTGGCAAAACACGTTCAGCTTTATCCACGGTCCTTTGTTGTAACGTCATCACTTTTAACGGTCAGGAACAGCTTTGTCCACTAACTTGTGCAGGGAGAAGAGATCTCTCAAACTATACCTGCATGAATGAGCACAATTCAGTCAAGGAAACCGGAGAAACGGCCAAAAAAACCATGTAACACTGACCTGAAATCTCCATGAAAAGCTTGCTCCATTACCCACCTACCTTTCTGAGCACCTAATTCTAAGATGATGAAAGGTTTCTCAGAAACTCTTCCTACCAAAATAAAGCCTACCAAATGCCCAGCAAGTTGAAAAAAAAAAATGAGGCAAGAAAAGCGAAAAGAGAGGGAAGGAGAGAAAGCGAAAAGTGAAAGTCGAAAGTGTTGTGCTACTTTTAAACCCCAAAACTATGTCGAAATTTTGCTTTCTGCGCATGCCGAAATTTGCAAGCCCTTATTTTGCACCTGGCTGAAAAGGCCGCGGAGTCTACAACCTGTAAACGGGTTTATAGGGAGGTTTAGCCCTTAAACAGCACGACAGTGACCGAAAAAGCCCTCAACTATAGCTTCAAAACGTGTTTTTCGGCCAAATCTCTAGTAGCCAAAGGGTTAATGCGTATTTTACGAATGCGCATGCGTTCTGTACTAACTCTGCTTACCACATGAACAAGAACAAGGAACAAAATTCAGAACAATAGACTATCCTTAGTTTTTATTACACTAATGAAGAAGCTGCCGTAGTCAAGGGGTTAATCACGTATGGCTCAGGGACCGATTAATCTCTCCCTCTTTGGATCGAAAGTAGCACGGGGGACCCCAAACAGAGTTTTTGCAATTTTTTTTTTTTTTCTCAAACCCTTTGATTACTATCTGGCAAAACACGTTCAGCTTTATCCACGGTCCTTTGTTGTAACGTCATCACTTTTAACGGTCAGGAACAGCTTTGTCCACTAACTTGTGCAGGGAGAAGAGATCTCTCAAACTATACCTGCATGAATGAGCACAATTCAGTCAAGGAAACCGGAGAAACGGCCAAAAAAACCATGTAACACTGACCTGAAATCTCCATGAAAAGCTTGCTCCATTACCCACCTACCTTTCTGAGCACCTAATTCTAAGATGATGAAAGGTTTCTCAGAAACTCTTCCTACCAAAATAAAGCCTACCAAATGCCCAGCAAGTTGAAAAAAAAAAATGAGGCAAGAAAAGCGAAAAGAGAGGGAAGGAGAGAAAGCGAAAAGTGAAAGTCGAAAGTGTTGTGCTACTTTTAAACCCCAAAACTATGTCGAAATTTTGCTTTCTGCGCATGCCGAAATTTGCAAGCCCTTATTTTGCACCTGGCTGAAAAGGCCGCGGAGTCTACAACCTGTAAACGGGTTTATAGGGAGGTTTAGCCCTTAAACAGCACGACAGTGACCGAAAAAGCCCTCAACTATAGCTTCAAAACGTGTTTTTCGGCCAAATCTCTAGTAGCCAAAGGGTTAATGCGTATTTTACGAATGCGCATGCGTTCTGTACTAACTCTGCTTACCACATGAACAAGAACAAGGAACAAAATTCAGAACAATAGACTATCCTTAGTTTTTATTACACTAATGAAGAAGCTGCCGTAGTCAAGGGGTTAATCACGTATGGCTCAGGGACCGATTAATCTCTCCCTCTTTGGATCGAAAGTAGCACGGGGGACCCCAAACAGAGTTTTTGCAATTTTTTTTTTTTTTCTCAAACCCTTTGATTACTATCTGGCAAAACACGTTCAGCTTTATCCACGGTCCTTTGTTGTAACGTCATCACTTTTAACGGTCAGGAACAGCTTTGTCCACTAACTTGTGCAGGGAGAAGAGATCTCTCAAACTATACCTGCATGAATGAGCACAATTCAGTCAAGGAAACCGGAGAAACGGCCAAAAAAACCATGTAACACTGACCTGAAATCTCCATGAAAAGCTTGCTCCATTACCCACCTACCTTTCTGAGCACCTAATTCTAAGATGATGAAAGGTTTCTCAGAAACTCTTCCTACCAAAATAAAGCCTACCAAATGCCCAGCAAGTTGAAAAAAAAAAAATGAGGCAAGAAAAGCGAAAAGAGAGGGAAGGAGAGAAAGCGAAAAGTGAAAGTCGAAAGTGTTGTGCTACTTTTAAACCCCAAAACTATGTCGAAATTTTGCTTTCTGCGCATGCCGAAATTTGCAAGCCCTTATTTTGCACCTGGCTGAAAAGGCCGCGGAGTC
>NC_090885.1:64112995-64135495 GCF_036669925.1 Montipora capricornis
TAATCTCTCCCTCTTTGGATCGAAAGTAGCACGGGGGACCCCAAACAGAGTTTTTGCAATTTTTTTTTTTTTCTCAAACCCTTTGATTACTATCTGGCAAAACACGTTCAGCTTTATCCACGGTCCTATCTTGTAACGTCATCACTTTTAACGGTCAGGAACAGCTTTGTCCACTAACTTGTGCAGGGAGAAGAGATCTCTCAAACTATACCTGCATTAATGAGCACAATTCAGTCAAGGAAACTGGAGAAACGGCCAAAAAAACCATGTAACACTGACCTGAAATCTCCATGAAAAGCTTGCTCCATTACCCACCTACCTTTCTGAGCACCTAATTCTAAGATGATGAAAGGTTTCTCAGAAACTCTTCCTACCAAAATAAAGCCTACCAAATGCCCAGCAAGTTGAAAAAAAAAAATGAGGCAAGAAAAGCGAAAAGAGAGGGAAGGAGAGAAAGCGAAAAGTGAAAGTCGAAAGTGTTGTGCTACTTTTAAACCCCAAAACTATGTCGAAATTTTGCTTTCTGCGCATGCCGAAATTTGCAAGCGCTTATTTTGCACCTGGCTGAAAAGGCCGCGGAGTCTACAACCTGTAAACGGGTTTATAGGGAGGTTTAGCCCTTAAACAGCACGACAGTGACCGAAAAAGCCCTCAACTATAGCTTCAAAACGTGTTTTTCGGCCAAATCTCTAGTAGCCAAAGGGTTAATGCGTATTTTACGAATGCGCATGCGTTCTGTACTAACTCTGCTTTTCACATGAACAAGAACAAGGAACAAAATTCAGAACAATAGACTATCCTTAGTTTTTATTACACTAATGAAGAAGCTGCCGTAGTCAAGGGGTTAATCACGTATGGCTCAGGGACCGATTAATCTCTCCCTCTTTGGATCGAAAGTAGCACGGGGGACCCCAAACAGAGTTTTTGCAATTTTTTTTTTTTTTCTCAAACCCTTTGATTACTATCTGGCAAAACACGTTCAGCTTTATCCACGGTCCTATCTTGTAACGTCATCACTTTTAACGGTCAGGAACAGCTTTGTCCACTAACTTGTGCAGGGAGAAGAGATCTCTCAAACTATACCTGCATTAATGAGCACAATTCAGTCAAGGAAACTGGAGAAACGGCCAAAAAAACCATGTAACACTGACCTGAAATCTCCATGAAAAGCTTGCTCCATTACCCACCTACCTTTCTGAGCACCTAATTCTAAGATGATGAAAGGTTTCTCAGAAACTCTTCCTACCAAAATAAAGCCTACCAAATGCCCAGCAAGTTGAAAAAAAAAAATGAGGCAAGGAAAGCGAAAAGAGAGGGAAGGAGAGAAAGCGAAAAGTGAAAGTCGAAAGTGTTGTGCTACTTTTAAACCCCAAAACTATGTCGAAATTTTGCTTTCTGCGCATGCCGAAATTTGCAAGCGCTTATTTTGCACCTGGCTGAAAAGGCCGCGGAGTCTACAACCTGTAAACGGGTTTATAGGGAGGTTTAGCCCTTAAACAGCACGACAGTGACCGAAAAAGCCCTCAACTATAGCTTCAAAACGTGTTTTTCGGCCAAATCTCTAGTAGCCAAAGGGTTAATGCGTATTTTACGAATGCGCATGCGTTCTGTACTAACTCTGCTTACCACATGAACAAGAACAAGGAACAAAATTCAGAACAATAGACTATCCTTAGTTTTTATTACACTAATGAAGAAGCTGCCGTAGTCAAGGGGTTAATCACGTATGGCTCAGGGACCGATTAATCTCTCCCTCTTTGGATCGAAAGTAGCACGGGGGACCCCAAACAGAGTTTTTGCAATTTTTTTTTTTTTTCTCAAACCCTTTGATTACTATCTGGCAAAACACGTTCAGCTTTATCCACGGTCCTATCTTGTAACGTCATCACTTTTAACGGTCAGGAACAGCTTTGTCCACTAACTTGTGCAGGGAGAAGAGATCTCTCAAACTATACCTGCATTAATGAGCACAATTCAGTCAAGGAAACTGGAGAAACGGCCAAAAAAACCATGTAACACTGACCTGAAATCTCCATGAAAAGCTTGCTCCATTACCCACCTACCTTTCTGAGCACCTAATTCTAAGATGATGAAAGGTTTCTCAGAAACTCTTCCTACCAAAATAAAGCCTACCAAATGCCCAGCAAGTTGAAAAAAAAAAAATGAGGCAAGGAAAGCGAAAAGAGAGGGAAGGAGAGAAAGCGAAAAGTGAAAGTCGAAAGTGTTGTGCTACTTTTAAACCCCAAAACTATGTCGAAATTTTGCTTTCTGCGCATGCCGAAATTTGCAAGCGCTTATTTTGCACCTGGCTGAAAAGGCCGCGGAGTCTACAACCTGTAAACGGGTTTATAGGGAGGTTTAGCCCTTAAACAGCACGACAGTGACCGAAAAAGCCCTCAACTATAGCTTCAAAACGTGTTTTTCGGCCAAATCTCTAGTAGCCAAAGGGTTAATGCGTATTTTACGAATGCGCATGCGTTCTGTACTAACTCTGCTTTTCACATGAACAAGAACAAGGAACAAAATTCAGAACAATAGACTATCCTTAGTTTTTATTACACTAATGAAGAAGCTGCCGTAGTCAAGGGGTTAATCACGTATGGCTCAGGGACCGATTAATCTCTCCCTCTTTGGATCGAAAGTAGCACGGGGGACCCCAAACAGAGTTTTTGCAATTTTTTTTTTTTTTCTCAAACCCTTTGATTACTATCTGGCAAAACACGTTCAGCTTTATCCACGGTCCTATCTTGTAACGTCATCACTTTTAACGGTCAGGAACAGCTTTGTCCACTAACTTGTGCAGGGAGAAGAGATCTCTCAAACTATACCTGCATTAATGAGCACAATTCAGTCAAGGAAACTGGAGAAACGGCCAAAAAAACCATGTAACACTGACCTGAAATCTCCATGAAAAGCTTGCTCCATTACCCACCTACCTTTCTGAGCACCTAATTCTAAGATGATGAAAGGTTTCTCAGAAACTCTTCCTACCAAAATAAAGCCTACCAAATGCCCAGCAAGTTGAAAAAAAAAAATGAGGCAAGGAAAGCGAAAAGAGAGGGAAGGAGAGAAAGCGAAAAGTGAAAGTCGAAAGTGTTGTGCTACTTTTAAACCCTAAAACTATGTCGAAATTTTGCTTTTTGCGCCTGCCGAACTTTGCGGCAAGCGCTTATTTTGCAGCTGGCTGAAAAGGCCGCGGAGTGTACAAG
Source organism: Montipora capricornis (assembly GCF_036669925.1). Taxonomy (NCBI): domain Eukaryota; kingdom Metazoa; phylum Cnidaria; class Anthozoa; order Scleractinia; family Acroporidae; genus Montipora; species Montipora capricornis. The sequence goes on from NC_090885.1 coordinate 64,116,205, forward strand.
CTGGAAACGGGTTTGTGTGGAGGTTTAGCTCTTAAACAGAACGACAGTGACCAAAAAACCACTGAAGTAGCTTCAAAACGTGTTTTTCGGCCAAATCTGTAGTACCTAATAAGTAGTTTCTTCGAAATACATTTTAAGATAAAAACTAGCGATAAAATTTTCCGACGTTTCGATCTCGCTGAGATCATTTTCAAGTTTGAAAAAAAGTGAATAAAACTTTGCCTATAAGAAGTAAAATCACACGTGAGAATATTAAAAGCGATAAAAATGTGGAAACATGTACTAAGCGTTGCAAAAGGTAAGTGATAAAAATTAAAAAAATGCTAGATAACAATAGGACAAAAGCTTTACCAAATAATATATGAAATACTCCGAGCTATAAAAATAAAATTGCACGGATGGAGTCAGACTGCGTGTTCAAAGTTGGCTTTAGTTCTTTTATAAAAAGCATCTCATAAATTAAGCAGTCAAATTTGCTCTGGCACTTCCGTAAGATCTTGAAACTACGAGATATGTCCCTTGGGTCCCTCCCATGTTGATCTCTGACGTGTTTCCCGATGGCAGATCCCTTATGTTCTTCAATGCGTTGATACAGGTGTCGGCATGTGTAGCCGACATAATCCGCATCGCACAGATCACACTTGAAATGGTAAACAACACATTGTTGGTTAACAATAGGGGGTTTGCTTTCTTTTGGCTTGATGTTAGATCCGACTCTTTCGGCTTGTGTACACGGGATGGATATCTTTTCCGATTTTGCGACTTAATTCTCCAAGTTGTCTTCGCACAGAATTCGCTGGTAATATTATTCTCACAGGTGCTTTCTTATCGTCACAGGTCTGTTTGGATCTTACATCCCCTGAAACTTTTGCAGTAACAAAATCTCTGATTGCTGATTGTAAGAGTGGGACTGGATAATGAAGCCGAGAGAAAGTCTCCTTGAGACGTTCACATTCTAGATGGAACAGTTGCCAGCTCGAAGAGAGCTTAAAAGCACGATTCAGCATTGTTTTTAGCAGTGACTGTTTATATCGCACATCGACATGACTTTGATAATGTAGTAATAATCCAGTATCACATTACGAAAACAGATCTAGTAGAACTGTTGAACATTGCCACGGCCAAAAAAACCATGTAACACTGACCTGAAATCTCCATGAAAAGCTTGCTCCATTACCCACCTACCTTTGTGATCACCTAATTCTAAGATGATGAAAGGTTTCTCAGAAACTCTTCCTACCAAAATAAAGCCTACCAAATGCCCAGCAAGTTGAAAAAATAAAAATGAGGCAAGAAAAGCCAAAAGAGAGGGAAGGAGAGAAAGCGAAAAGTGAAAGTCGAAAGTGTTGTGCTACTTTTAAACCCCAAAACTATGTCGAAATTTTGCTTTCTGTGCATGCCGAACTTTGCAAGAGCTTATTTTGCAGCTGGCTGAAAAGGCGGAGTGTACAAGCTAGAAACGAGTTTGTAGGGAGGTTTAGCTCTTAAACAGAACTTCAGTGACCAAAAACCCCTCAACTAGCTTCAAAACGTGTTTTTTGGCCAAATCTCTAGTAGCCAAAGGGTTAATACGTAATTTACGAATGCGCATGTGTTCTGTACTAACTCTGCTTACCACATGAACAAGAAAAAGAAAAAAAGTTCAGAAGTATAGACTATCCTTAGTTTTTATTACACTAATGCAGGAGCTGCCGTAGTCAAGAAGTTAATCACGTGTGGCTCAGGGACCGATTAATCCCTTCCTCTTTGGATCGAAAGTAGCACGGGGGACCCTCAAACCCTTTGATTACTATCTGGCAAAATACGTCCAGCTTTATCCACGGTCCCATCTTGTGACTTCATCACTTTTAACGGTCAGGAACAGCTTTGTCCACTAACTTGTGCAGGGAGAAGAGATCTCTCAAACTCCCGGGCTCAAACTATACCTGAATGAGCACAATTCAGTCAAGGATACTGGAGAAACGGCCAAAAAAAACAGGTAACACTGACCTGAAATCTCCATGAAAAGCTTGCTCCATTACCCACCTACCTTTCTGAGCACCTAATTCTAAGATGATGAAAGGTTTTTTTTATGGACTCTGCATCATCTAGTGCAAGTGTCCCATTTTGAAATCGTTTTTTCGCTTGAGCTCTTGGCTGATAATCGCCTACCTCTCTTTGGGAACCAGTTGAAGGAATGGTGGGGGTCTTGTCAAAGAGCAAGTAGCACAAATCTGGCAAAGCTTCGTGATCTGGCATTGGCCTTGGGACTCTTTCCGAGCCTGGAGTTGAACAGGGAACTTTAGTGCAAAATTCACAAAGGGTTTTGTTTGCCTTCTGACAATCACCTTTAAGATATTCCAGGTACAGCTCTCCCACGTGAACATGTTCTGTCATAACATGTCATAAAATTGTTTAATTTGTTAAAATATGCAGTTCCTGGGATGTTTTTCTGCTTGGGTTCTGGCGCTGACACAAACTGGCGTAGTTGTTCTGTATTAAAGAAAAACTGTGCATTTTTGAGGGAGGCTCCCGGTCCAGCCCTTGGGATATGTCATGTCCACGAAAGTTAATTTTAGACGAGCGGAAGTCTTTTTACTAGCGGAAGTCTGTCTTCCGAGGCGTCCGCATGCAGGCCAACCTCGATCTGATGTTTGAATGGATATGAATATTCGTCACCCTTTCACGCGCGCCGCCATTTTCTCTTTTTGCTAAGAACCTGAGAGCGAGGCAAGACTGTGCGCGGACGTCTCGGAAGACAGACTTCCGCTCGTCTGAAAATAACTTTCGTGGACATGACATATCCTGGCTAACGCCCTGAGCCTCCCTCTCTGTCCCCTCATTTTCTCTTGTTGCATGTTATCTCCAGCTGCACCAGGCTCATGATTTATTCTTTTGCCAACTCCATTCTTAGCAACGGTCCACGTATTTTGTTCTATTGACAGGTTCTCGCTTTTCTTGGTATCATCAAGGGAAAGCGATTCAGCTTCGTCTTGTGACAATCCATCAAGTGCGTTATGAAACTTCCACCGCAAGGCGCCGCCATCAACTGATGCATCACCAATACACGCATTGGACCGCTCGGCCTCATTTTGGCCGCTGTCATCTCTTGCTTTTATGAATTCTTTTCACACGATCAGAATTAAGAATCCTAGCCATCTCGGCATCCCCGTATCTCCCTTCTACGTTGCTACTTCCCACACCAGACCCTGCATCTGTATCTGTTTTGACGGGCGGCAACTTTAAATCTTTGATGCAATCTAGCACCAGGTCCATCTTTATTTGAAGACCACCATACACTTGCAATAACTGTTCTCTGGTAGCTGTAATTTCAGTAGTTTTCGCTCCACCCCTTTACACATGCAACAAAATGATGGCCGACCCCTTAATTTTTCCCGGCCCACCTCCTCCAGAACTTTAAGGTCAGTCCCTAACGCAATTAACAGGGAAATGTCATCTATATGTGAGTGTGTTCTTTCCAGCAGAAGTGGCCGGCTTGGCGTAATGTCTCTAAAAAGGCTTGTGGTGTATGAATTCACCTGAGCAGAGACAGCCATATTGACGGTTACATGCGCAAATACAAATATTTTTGCACAGATTGAAACTGTACGATAGTGACTTCTCCACCAGGTACCCGTTTCTCGAAAGTCCCAAAACTTTACGGGCCATTTTCGGGTTCACAATTGCCTTTGTATATCAAGAACGGAGAGGATGTACAGTGCGACGCGCCTTACCATGGCCACCCAATCAGGATGTGTGAATTTGATTGAAAGTCACGCCTCCTTGCAAAGTTCACACAGCTGTAAGTTGAGCACGCAGTTTCTAAAACAAGAAATTACCTACAATGACCTACAATGAGCTGCAATGGCCTACAGTGATCTACTGAGCTCCAATGACTTATACAATGAGCTACAATGATCTACAATGGCCTACAGCAATGAGATACATTATATGCAAAAATTAGCTAATGACCTGTAATGAGCTAAAAGAAAAGATAATTTGCAGCTCTGAGGGCACTGTAGCATGTTTGCAGTACAAAGGTTAAAAACATTCCACTCTGCGCTCTGAACCACTGGATAGCGCAATTGATTTCACTATTACTTATCCACTGGATAGTGATTTATCCGGCGGATACCGCTTTCCATCGTTTTAACAACTGGAGCCAGATAATAATAATAAGTATAATTTTCAGCGGTGAATATAAGGCCCACGAGCCCGAATGGGCTCTGAGCAAGAGATTATAAAGGTAAGAGAAGTAATCCCTCATACTGGCCCTATTCCCATCGTAATCCCTCTTAGGTTATTTTTAGGTGATATCAATTTTCGCGCGGATAATGTTACCGCGCGCGTTACGTGGAAGTTTCATGGAGGAGGGAAAGTGCAACAAATTTTGTACGATGCCACTCTCCGTTTTCAAAATTGAGTTTCATGGCCTGATAAAATTCATTGTCTGCAAGATACAGGTTTCAAACATACATCCTTGGAATTGCTTAACTGCCTAGTTTGCAGTGATACCAATTTGAAGAATTTCCAATCTATCAAACCGTGTTAAATAATTTTGACATATGCATTTAATATGTTTACCTTGGTTGCATTGCGTTACTTGTCCATTTTAGTGCGCACTTTCTCATCGTCTACAAAATTCTGTCGCTTACAAAACTCGTCTTTGTCAAGATACAGTTTGCAATCATATATCATGGAAATCGGTTAACTGTATAATTCACTCTGATACCAATTTTACGATTGTCTAGTGAAGGAAACCCTGTTAAATAATTTTGTAAAAGGGAGCTATATTTTACGCGTGCGTTGCAAATTGACTTCAATCCGATCTTACGTCTTTAAAAAACGGTGAATTAAAATTTTCCTGTCATGTGTGGTACTGTTTGAAAGCGTTAGCTGTCTTCTTTATGAATATCATAGAATTAAGTCACCATAGTTTAAGTCCGCTAAGAAAATCAAGAACGCGTTGACCAAGTCAGGAATATGTTACATGTGACTGTAGTCCGCGATATTTCATTGTGTACAAAATTCTGTCGCCTATAAAACTCGTTACTTTCAAGATACAAGATGCAAAGATATATCATTCAAATCGCTTAACTGTGTTGTTTACAGTGACACTGTCCAATGTACGAAACCGAGTTTAATAATTTTGAAAGATGCAAGATGCATATTTTAATCCCGGGAAGAAAATCAAGAACGCGTTAACCAAGTCAGCGATATATTACTTGTTGACTGTAGTCTGCGAATTGCCAATGTTTACAAAATTCTGTCGCTTATAAAACTCGATCCTTTCAAGATACAGGTTTCAAACATCTATAACTGAAATCGCTTAATTGTCTAGTTTTTAATGATACCACATTCAAGGTTGTGCCATATACGAAACCGTGTTAAATCTCTTTTTAAGGAGACAGCTATATTTAACATACGTGCTGCTTTGCAAATTCACTTGAATCCGATAACACGGGTTCAAAACGTTTTATTGGACGCTTGATTCAAGTTTTCCTTTCATGTTTGTACTGTTGTAGAGCTCTATCTGCCTACTCTATCACCGTATCAGAATTAAGTCAACATCTTTTAATCTCGCAACGAAAACCGAGAATGCGTTTATTAAAGTCAGAGAGATCGTACTTATCAACTATAGTCTTTCATTTGCCATTCTGTACAAAATCCTGTCGGTTACATAACTCGTTCCTTCCAAGATACAGGTTTCAAAACATAAGTCATTGTAATCGGTTAACTCTGTAGTCAACAAGTCACGTTCGTCCACAAAATGTATATATACGATTGCCTCTCAACATCCTCCGCCATTTTTGTTTGATGGTAAATCGCGAACGACGCGAATCATTGCGTGGGAATTCGCTCAGCTGTCAACATTGGTAAAAATGAGGACATGTGATTGGCTATCAGTTAACCCTCGTGGGAATACCGGATCTCGCAGGAGATCTAAAAATAACTTAAGAGGGATTACGATGGGAATAGGGCCAGTATGAGGGATTACTTCTCTTACCTTCATAATCTCTTGCTCTGAGTCAATAGCCCATGAGGCCGAAGGCCGAATTGGCTATTGACTCAGAGGCCATGAGGGCGAGAGGAATAATTGTTTTAGTTAAATCCAACTAGTTGGTCAAAAAAATATCGAGACAAAACATCTTTCGCTAGTTAAAGCTACACTTTAATTGTTGTTTTGGTTTTCAAAGCCGGCGCTTTTCGCTACTAGTGGGCTATAACAAATAGCCTACTGGTAGCTCAACCAATCAGAACGCAGCATTGATAATAGACCACTAGTTGGATTTTACTAAAGTGTTATATTCACCGCGCTACCCGGTGAATATAACATTTTGGAGGCACGGCTGCTAAGCCAGTCAAACACTTTTCGTGCCTTTTTATCTTGTTTTAGCCCGTTCTTTTGCACTTTCTTGATATTCACTTCTAAAAAAATTACACTAAAACAATTATTCGCCTCAGGCTCAGTAAATATTGGGAAATATTTACCTCGAGTACGTCTCGGTAAATATTCACCAATATTCACTTCGCCTTCGGCGAATAATTAGCAATTATTGAATGAGGCTGAGTAGGATATGAAGAATTCTGCAGGTCGAGGATGGTGTTATCCATCAAGGCCGAAGGCCGGGTTGGATAACATCCTCCGAGATCTGCAGAATTCTTCATATTCTACGAAAGCCGAATTCAATAATTGCTTTATTATTCATCCAAAATATTTTCTTCGCTCAAACTTCTAAACCTACTCGCAGCCATTTTTCTGCTTAGCAAAAATAACACAATCTCGTCCCCAGCCTTTTTCGGTGAACGGTTCAATAGTTTGCAGCGGGCTGCACTTTTGACTTCATTTTGACGTCATCGGTTCAATAATCTGCAGCGGGCTGCACTTTTGACGTCATTGATTCAATATGAAGAAGTTTCTTTCCAAATTTGGTGAACAGCAGCTGGTTATGGTGAATTATGCGTGTGGTTTTAACCAATCAGAAACGGGGAAATATTTTGAATGAATAATAATTGTTAATTATAATTCAACACATTGATACACTGCCCAAATATGGTCATAAAGCTCTCTATTCGGCGATAGATGTAGATTTTGCAGGAGAATGTGAAAATGACGGATCGGCGTGGCTTCACAAATGTGTTGCATAATAAAACAGTTGCATTGTAGCGCTCAAATTTCTGTGATAACACATATTTGTCCTGGACAATATAATTAACCATACATGACATCCAGATCTTCTTCTCTGTCAAATCCGCTGGACAGAAAGAACATTCCTTGATTCAAACGAAGTGAGTCCGGACGGGGTTATAATTATTTCGATCTGTTGTGAGTAAAAGCTCCCTTAAAGAAGGTAAGAATGTTTGTTTTGCTGCATTTTAAGTGATAGATCAGTCTCTTGGAAGTTTTCGTATTGTTATAACTTTGTGGGCCTGTCTCCTTCTCGGAAATAATCATGGCTGCTCGTTCTTCAGGAATCGATCTGAATGACCAGGAGCCCGTGATGGTTTTCAAATCACAAAATGACCGGCACGATAAACAGTTTTTAAGTCAAAGCGCTCATTTTCAAAGGTTAGTATTCTGTCAGTAGTACATGTACTTATATGGGTTAAACACGTTAAAAATTGCTGTAAAGCCAATGGTCTAGTTGAATTAAGGACGTTCGCGCTAATTGTTTGTGCGCAACTTTTACTGCGCAGGTAACGTGACTGTATTATGTCACGCATTACTTCAAGCATAAGTTAAGATCTTATGGTGACAAAAACGCCAGGGAGAAATTTCAAGGTCGGCTAAAGAATGGCACGTTCATTTCCAAAAGAGAATGGACCTGGAGGCTGGAAAAGGTCGCTAATAGGAAAAAAATAACTCCATGTCACTTCTATTTTGTATATACAAGCGAAGCTACCAGTCCAGATTAATCTAAATTATTTTACAGGTGTCGAAAAATTTACTTATCAAAAAACTATCCTCTCCCAACTAACATAATTGTCTCTCTGGACCTGTGCCCGCTTTCGCCCATATCTCGATATTTCTGCACGGGGTTCTGGTATAAAATCAGTCTCCGGTGAGGATTCACTTAAGCTACTCGAACTTGAACCGACAACTCGATCTACTACATCACTATATTCGCCCTTTGGGTTCGGGAACCACCCAAGGTCTTTATCTTTCCACTTCTCTGGACCTGTGCTTTCACTTGTTCCCACAGCCGATGTGCCATCAACTGAGTCAGAGGAGTAGCGGGCATCCTTTTTAGAATGGGGAGTCGACAAACAGCCACAATAGCCACAAGTTGCGCCATCAGACCTCATGAAATCCTCGCATTCACCACAAGCACATTTCCCTCTTTCTATTCCTCGTACATCCTTGCCCATTTTCAAGTTTTCACCATACAATCACACGCCATGCAATTAACTACTTTGTGCGGAGGTGAACATGGTTATATGAGTAACACTTCCAGTTTGTTATTTCCACTTCTGGTTATTTTTGTCTTGGATAGGTTGAGGGGGGGGGGGGGGGTGGGGGAGGGTCAGATGCTTTTGTTTGGGTATTTTTAAAGGGTCATGTATTAATCCATTCCAGGAAGTGGGAGGGCTACGACTTTTTTGGAAAAAAAAATGTCTAAAATACCCCGGCCCACCCCCACCAAAAAAAACGTACCTTCCCTTACTTTCATGAACATAGAACAGAATTATATTCTCCTCCTAATCCTCTTGAATAGTGTGTACCTATGAGGAAACAGCCAGAGATTATATTTCACAAAAACCACACTCCAGAAGATGAGAAAGATGGCAATGTAGAGATAAGATACAAAACACTAACCAACTAAAGATAACTCCTGCTTGAAACTTCGTTGCTATGCTCGAGAATTTTTTTTTTACAAAAACCTTTCCTCGATCGATCCTGTCTTGGGTTCCAGTCCTTCCCCGACAGGTCATGCAAAATTGTGACAAACTAAATTTTCCAAGAGCTTCGCAACATCACATGGATTTTACTTGTTTAGATCATCAGTGACCCCTTTTTTTAAGACACGAATCACTTGCTGCTCTTACAAACCGCAAAATATGATGAAATGAAAAAATTTACAATGTAAGAAGTTATCTTTTTTTAACATTTTCTTTCTTTGTGTCCTGAGTTCCGGAAGTACGTATAGTTACAACGGGTAGCACTTGTGAAAACACTCATTCAGGATTAACTCTACTGTTTACAACATCCACAGTTGCATGTAATTATCTAAAAAACCCACTCCTATATTTCTATGCACAGGAACCTTCACTCTAACATATAATTTTTATGGTTTTCGATGGCTGAGTAAATGAGGCTACATCCCATTATGATGACCTATCTATCGAAATTAGGGCATTTTTCCCTTGCATTTTTTTCTACAAAACAAAGTCGGTGATCCCCCAACTTTTTTTCATTTTTGGAAGAAGTAATTTATGACCTAACTTCAGGCGAGAAATGAAACAAATTTCAACATGGGAAGAGGCCTACTGACTTGTTTTTGGGGTGTTACTTAGTAAGGACGTAATGGTTAAGTAATTTGAGAGAATTTGCATGATTTTCGTCAGTTTCCAACTTTTGTAAACCAATTACCCTAAATATTATGTCATCATGCCACGCCCATGGTCACATGACCAATAAAAGAAAACTCTAAAGTTGGGTATTTAATCAGTGGTTTTGTAATTTGTATTAGTTTTTGCATCCAGCTAAGTAAGGCTTTCTTTTTATTTTGAAAAATATTTTTTTAAAGAGATAAGGGACACTGAAATAGCCATAACATTTTCAAAAAAGATGATTTGAAGAAATCATTGCTCTATCTGCCAGATAAATCACAGGCACCCCAAGCTCATTGTGAGTATGGGAGACAAAAATATAAGGATTTGTATGAGAATCCCAACAAAAGGCTTAAGAAGATAATTATATGAAAAAATGATTAGTGTTAAGGCTTGATAAACACAGTTACAAAGAGCCTACAGCTCTACTTTGTATGCAGTCCTATTTGCTTGTAAAAGCAGCATGAATCCACAAGATTACTACGACTTTCATCTAACAATTATTTAGTTATTGTCCTCATTTTGTTCACTATGGCTTTCCTTCTTGCATCTTTCAACACCTCCTGGCTTGGGGAATGGGTTTTTAAATTTTGTCAACACAAAGGAGTTGTGACTGCCATTGGACGTGACTGCGCAGTCGTGTCAGGACCCAGGGAAATAAAGAAATTTCCGGCTTACAAAACTACGGTCTGCCACCCCAGTAAGGCTCAGTTTGCTATCAACGGTCAAAGTGGTGGCCATCCTTGTGATAAAGCGCATCTTTCAAAAGCTGTTTTTTAGCAAAATTACCGCCTGAGGTCGCTGGCGGGACTGCTATTGCGTTGAGATGAAAGTTCAATCTTTGTAAATTAATTCTGATGTGGTAATGTGACGGTGAGGACATTTTATGCAGGAATATTTGACTCAAATTGGTGGTTCCTGAGAATTGGGATTTTATTACACCGTTGACAACCGAGAAATTGAAATATGGCTCAAATCGGGTCTGGAAAATAACCACACAGGAAGGAAACTACCCACAATAGCAATATGTTTAGGCTTTTTAATTAAGAATTTTTTCATAAAATTATCTTTATAAGCCTTTTGTCGGGAATCCCATACAAATCCTTATATTTTTGTTGTCCACGCTCACACTGAGCGTGGGGTGCCTGTGGATAAATTGCTATCCAGTGGAAAACTCAATTGGTTTTGCTAGTGTTTGTCCACTGGATAGTGATTTATCCAGTGGATAGCATTATCCATTGTTTCAAAAATTGGGGCTAAGGCAATTGCACCAGCAGCAGCAATGCTGGTATCTACATGTACGTATGAGACAGTTGCTTTAATTGTTATGATGTTAGTGCAGATCACTGCAATCTTTCGATATCCTGCCCAGCAATAAAGGTATGCATCAGTACATCAAAAGTCAGGTACTTAAATGGCTTGTCCTCAGTGGAAAAACTATTTTACCTCACAAAAGTAGAGACTTTAAGCAGAATAACAAGAATTCAACGAATACATACAAACAATGACTTGGGCTTAAAAACAATAGAAGCTGCTTACAATACCAAACAATAGCAGGTTATGTGAGCTACTACATTATTAACACAAACACTAATATCTAGGTAAATATTAGAAATGAATTAATTAAAGTAACACTACAATTTTAAAAATACACTGTATGGATCATCTTCAAAATGTCTGGGTGTTAATATTATTTTGATCACAATGTATCATGGCAACAACATGCCAACAATATATGTACATATAGTTCATTCTCTAAGAAAGTTGCTGTCTTGAGACAGATGAAATTTTTACCAAAACCAATACTACAAAAAATCAACTTCATGTACATGTATAATACAACAACAAAATGGTTCTCTATATCATTGTGATGTGGGGCTCCTGCTCCCCTTCCCTGATGGAAGACATTAAATGCATTCACCTAAGGGCCTTGAAACTTGTTTTTAGATGCAAGGTTTTGATGAAACATCCACCAAGAAGGATATAGTGGACTCTCATATTTCTTTTATAAATGCAAAGCCCATTGGGCATGCTGTGGCACATGTAATAGTACCCGTATAAAGAGCCTTAATATTTGAGTAAACAGACCAGATACATGAATATTGTACTAAACCTGGTAGCTGATCAACTTTGAAACATTCAACGCTTGCCACTTCACGTGAAGACTAGTAAACGTTTTCTAATGTAAAAATATTTTTTCTAAGGGCACATTGTTAGTGTCAAAAAGAAATGATCAATTTGAATATTTCTTGGAACACACCACATGTAGTGTTTGATGGGAGGGCATTTATCCTTTTGATGAAATAAATAGGTTTTTTTCAATTATAAGCAAACTTTTTTAAAACTGTTAGTTATAAGTTTTTTAAAAAAGATTGTATATGAATTATGTACAGTAATCTTTATTAATTAATTTCCTTATATAAAATATAATTTTGTAGAGAAGCCTGAAAAATTCAGATGGCGGTGTTGTGGTCAAGTGGTTAGGTGACGGGTTAATGAACATTCCCAGGTTCGAGTCCTATGTCCATAGAAATATCTCCATTAACACCCTCTATTACGGGGTCACGTATCAATTTCCCGAAATTTGTTTTCCATCTTTACTGTAAATTTGATCACTGTTGAACGGTCACCTCTATTAAGCGGACGCGGTCACCCGGACAGTGAAAAGACTAGCGTAAAGGGGAAAAACCTTCCCATGCAAATCCTTATAATTTTTTACCCTCCTACTCTGGCCGCCTGTGGGCCCGTACGCCATGACAAAGGGTCAAATATCTTCCCGTCCGGCCCTCCCTCCCAGTCAATAAGTACATAATACAGCCCTGTGCAGAAAGGTCATGGGAATATATTTTAGCATTTTGTGCCCTTGGGGGCATGTAGATATCAGGCCCCAGTTGTTTAAAAGGTGGATAACGCTATCAACCGGATAAATCACTATTCATTGGATAGCGCAATTGGTTTCTCTATGACTTATCCACTGGTTAATGATTTATCCGGCGGATAGCGCCATCGATCGTTTGAACAACTCGAGCCTGAAGTGTTGGAGACAAAAGAGGTAATCTCCGCAGTTAATGGGCATTCGCAATTGGTTGTTTTACTACTCAGTCTTAAACTGCTACTAGGATCAAATTTTTATCCCTTGAATTTTTAGTTTTAACACATAGAATACCAGGAAAGATTAAAAACGCCGTTAACGTTTTGGAAATATCTCCATTGGTTCCCGATTCCCGATATTTAAGTTTGAAAAATGTGTACTGCCGTCGCACCGGTATATCGCAATATATTGCCGTACCGTCGCACCGGTATCGCGAGATCACGAGTTCAAACCCCGTTGAAGTCCTGAATTTTTTAGGCTTCCCTACGCAATTGCTAAAATTGCGTTCAGAACTGCGAGGATCATATCTTCACTTGATTTCATATCCGCAGTTCAATATGTGATTCATTTCATTTATCATTTCATCGTTGATTCATTCATCGTTGATTCATTCATTCTGTCGGTTGAACGTTGGAGGTGAAAATGACTTCTTTTTCTGTTGTATTTTAGTGCTAAGTGAGATCGCAATCTGTTAATGATGTCAAGATCAGTTAAGCAAAGGAACAACCGTACTTTCAACAGGGGTTCTTGGTGTCCAAAGAGTGGGAAACATGAAAGAGTGCATACTGGAGAGAAGCCTTATCAATGCGAACAATGTGGAAAGAGTTTTAGAAAAGCAGAGTATTTAAGGAGACATGGAAGAATGCATACTGGAGAGAAGCCCTACCAATGCAAACAATGTGGAAAGTGTTTTATCTATGTAGGACATTTAAGAAAACATGAAAGAGTGCATACTGGAGAGAAGCCTTATCAATGCGAACAATGCGGCAAGTGTTTTAGTCAAATGGAAAATTTAAGGGCACATGAAAGAGTGCATACTGGAGAGAAGCCTTATCAATGCGAACAATGTGGAAAGTGTTTTAGCAAAGCAGACCATTTAAGGAAACATGAAAGAATGCATACTGGAGAGAAGCCCTACCAATGCAAACATTGTGGAAAGTGTTTTAGCCATGTAGGAAATTTAACGATACATGAAAGAGTGCATATTGGAGAGAAACCTTATCAATGCAACCAATGCGGCAAGTGTTTTAGTCAAATGGGAAATTTAAGGGCACATGAAAGAGTGCATAGTGGAGAGAAACCTTATGAATGCGAACAATGCGGCAAGTGTTTTAGTCAAATAGGAAATTTAAGGGCACATGAAAGAGTGCACAGTGGAGAGAAACCTTTTGAATGCGAACAATGCGGCAAGTGTTTTAGTCAAAGTCATAATTTAAGAAAACATGAAAGGGTGCATACAGGAGAGAAGCCCTATCGCTACACACTGGCTATGCTTGTGGAAAGTGTTTTTGCGAAGCAGATAACATAAAAGAGTCCATACTGGACGAAAGCGTTATAAACCTAAGCCAGTTGGAAAGTCTTTCGCTTCAGAAGTTCTGTAAGTGCAAATGAACACAAACTAGAGGTGCATCGCCCCTGCACTTGGCAAGAACATAGTTCAAAAGAGAGTGTAAAACACGGTTGCTGGGTGTGCCAGGAAGAATTGAGCAGTGAGGAGCTTCTTCTTGCACACTATCAAAATCATATGACATTTGAGGAGCCGTCATCTTAAAGTAGTTGGGTGGCTCTTTAATGCATTATGTTTTAGAGTTTTTTAGCTCTTTGGCGATAATGCATGGTCGGCCATTTGTTTGAAAATTATGACAAGATATACGTGCGTTTTTTTGCCACGTATACTTGCCATCTTTCCTGCTCTGTGAGTTTTTTTCCCTATGTATGTGACTGTTTTCTTCTCATGCGTCCGTTGCACGCAAACATACGCCTAACAAACAAGCATCTATATGCGTACAACACGACCAATATATAGGCAAACATATATTACAAACAAACATGTTCATATGGGATCATAGCAGGTCGTCGTATAAGAGGCATCGAATTACACCGTCAGAAATATACCACTTCGTGTATGATAGAGCTGAAAAGTAACTTCAGTTTGAATCAAGCGTGGCCGCAATGGCCCCGTTAATTTCGAGCAAGGCTTGTTTCTTATTCATTGCACACACAGTAGTAGTGGCTGTTGGCTCCCCAACAACGGATTTGTTGGAATCCGTGGATTGTCTCTTGAGAGACTGTGAACGTTACTTCTTAAATACTAACCAAAACATGGCAGAAAACTTAATCGTACGACTCCAGGTTACGATCGATTCAGTTCGTGGATTGCTCGATTCCTTGGATCGAGGTGAGGCAGGAAATACTGCGAGAATTCTGGTTCTTGAAAGCCTGATAATACAGCTACGGACCTTATTAAGCAGATGGGAGTTGCTGGCAATTGTAGCTGCATCGTGCACTTCTATTTGCTCTATCAGGGGATTGGCAACAGTTTCTCCTAGAAGTCGCCGACCTCGCGGTATGAAATATCGTTACCTTAGCTGGAGTTTCACCGGAATACGATGCGATTTACCTGATTTCACATGACGGGAATGATCCCATATGAACATGTTTGTTTGTAATATATGTTTGCCTATATATTGGTCGTGTTGTACGCATATAGATGCTTGTTTGTTAGGCGTATGTTTGCGTGGAACGGACGCATGAGAAGAAAATAGTCACATACATAGGGAAAAAAACTCACAGAGCAGGAAAGATGGCAAGTATACGTGGGAAAAAAACGCACGTATATCGTGTCATAATTTTGAAACAAATGGCCGACCATAATAATGATATTGCCCTTCGTAAATTTAAGAAAGCTTCAGTTTGATCATTGTTAGCTTTCATTGGACGCTGCCTCCCCGTGTTATGCGTTTAGCCTTTTCTAAGCCGCGTTGAAAATTAGAATATTGTTTATATCTCTAAACACTATGTATTTTGTGTCCTACCAGTTTAAACTGTGGCAGTGTCCTTTTATGTGTTTTCAAAATAGTCTTCATAGATTCGGCTCGAAAACAACAACTTTTTAAGCAACGAGCCTCTTGAACCACAGGCAGCGTAAAATGTCTTGTAGAAAGACTCGGCTGGCATCGTAATGGACAATTTACATGGCTTATATGGGGAAAAGGAAATGACGAAAAACACTGTTAAGTCTTAACCTAGAGTGAAGAAAAGGGGGCAGAAAAGCGCCTATTCACGAGCTACCCATGTGTATCCCATGAGTTAAATCGATCCGAAGGAACCGTTATTTGCCAGTGAGCTGTGCGTTTTGTTAAAGCGATACTGTCGGTCTTTCTAGAGAGGAAGTCGACTGGAAAATATCAACGACCGATACAACACTCTTAAGTCGAGCCAAACTCAAACTATTTTCGGCAAATACATCGTAAGCAACAAATTGCTTCATATCAAAGTGTTCCTGGCGGAAAAACTCGTTGCCTTAGTCAATCAACTTTCCATGGAGTCAGATTCTGTTAAGTTAAAGGCCATGTGTACACTTCCATCACATGTACTTCACTTTACGAAAGTTGCTTGAGGATCATGAAATGCAAAATAAACCATAGACGTAAATCTTAACTTAAATCCTTATCTTGTTGCTCATCAAAGGGAAAGACGAGATCCTAAAGTTTTTTTTATTAAAGCAAAGATTTCTTAGCTTCAGTTTAAGAACTCTCAAAGGGACACTGTCACTGTCTGCGCATGCTCGTGTAGCTGATCGAAACTTGAAAAAGTCAACCTGACTTTTTGAAGTTACTAACCATCACAAATTCAAAATGGCGTCTAGCCGAGGAATCGGACATGGCGGTAAACGCATCAACTCAGGGCGGAAACGAAAGGTCGAAGGCAGTGGGGAATTTGCTTTAGATAAAGATAGCATTTGCTTTTGATAAACTTGATTTAATGCAAAATATATGCAGAATTCTTCAACTTACCGATATTTCCATAATGGCGGTCGAGCGTGACAAGTCTCGGAGAGAGTGAATGCTACGGCGCATGTGTTTATTAAGAAAAACAGTGCAGTTGAAAAACTGAATTGCGACTCTTTACAAGTAAGAAATATAAGAAATGATTTATAACTACTACTATTGTAAAATTACAAAGCGACTACTCTTAGAAATTACTTAAATGCTTCCCTCGCATCTTAACGATGAATGAATTTCCAAATCTGCTTGTCTTTACAAGAGGCGTGGCAAACCTCCTCTGCCCTCTCAGCTCATATGACCTAGAAACTGAGGGAGGCAGGAGGCTGGTAATCTTACTACGTGGATCATTAACAATAGACTTAAACAGGTGTTCTGTTAATTTTTCCTGTTGGGCCCTGATGGACTCAAGCCCTGCTAACTGAAGGGCGTCCGAGTAGTGCACTCTGGGAAAAGGGCCCTCCTGATAGGGCCCTCCTTTGCACTCTTTCGAGCTCGACTTGTAGATACTTCGGTAGACTAATGGAAAACAGGACAAGCGTATCTAGTAAAGACCTAATACATGCGCAAAATATGTTACAAGATCTGAAGTAGGAACATGCGCACGTTTAAGTTGAATAAGAAAGAACAGTTTCTTAGACGCTTTTTTAACAAGTTCTTCTATATGGTCGTTCCAGTTAGCGTATCATTGATTGTCAAGCCGAGTAGCTTAATGTTCTGTATTTGTTTGATAGGAGTTCCGTGTATGCAAACCCTAGAGAGTTAACTCTTTAGTCTTCTCGCCATTAAGCTGGAACAAAATTTCCTTGGACCAATCGTAGATTGCATCTACTGCTTCTTGTTACCTGCTCTGTTGTCCTTTAGGTATGCTCTCTGATACCGTAGTGTCATGAAAATATTTCCACATGTTGAAGATACTTGGGACACTCAAGTCATTAATCATCAAAAGAAAAAGCCAGGGACCCAACTTTGTCCCCTGTGGCACTCCAGACGGCACTGTGCCCCACTCTGAAAGGCAGTCCTTTCCAAGTTTAACTCTTTGAGATCTTCCTGAAAGGAAGTCAATGACCTACTTGATTACACTTGACCTGCTTCAATTTGTTGACCAATCTTGTGGTCTATGAGGTCAAAGGCCTTTCGATAATCAAAGAGGAGGACACGTACAGAAGCACCGTTACCATCCGTTGCTTCGAGCCACTTATGAATCATACTAATGAGTGCCAACACGGTTGAAGAACCAGATATGGTACCAAACTGGTTGGAGTCAACTAGGCTCTCTGGGGCAGGTTTTATGTAATCAGAAACAATAAAGTCCTCAGATATTTTCGAGAGGTAGACGTGAGAGAGATTGGACGCAGTTCCTTTTTTGGGTCGGTGACTTGCTTCACCTTGGGCAGGGGGGTGACATCTGCAATTTTCCACATTGAGGGTAGTTTTTGCTCATTGTATGAGGTGTTCAGGATGTTTTGAACGGGAGTAACTAGGATTTCGGCGTACTCCTTCAACACCCAGTTGGAAAGGCCATCCGGGCCCGGAGCTTTATGCTTATTCAGGTGAAGCAGGTTTCTGTACACTCTTCGCACAGACACCTCTCGAAACTCCGGATTCTCTTCTTGGGGCAAATGTAGGGCCACACGCTCCCTCTCGATGGGCATGTAAGGTTGAAGTGGCTCCAGTAATGCATGGTTTATGGAATTAGCAACTTCTGTTGGAGACAAGTTGTTGTTTTCAGGAACATTGAGGAAAGAAAATAGTGACGAATTTTGCCTTTTTGATCCACTGAGCTCATTCACTTCCTTTCACCACTGGCGCGAATTGACACCTCTAACATCTTCCACCTTAGAAGTGTAATACTTTGCTTTACACCGTTTCCTTTCTTTATTTACTGCATTACGGTAGTACTTGTACATCAGGCCTGACTTATTGGCGTGAAAAGCTTGCTGGCGCAGGCGTATTAGCTCCTTCAGCTTGACCGACATCCAAGGGCGTCCTTTGGGTAGACTTTGATCGTTCTCTCTGGCATGATATTACTCTTGCCGATTTCAATCACTTCGTTAAAGAACTGGAGTTTTTCCTCACAGGTAGGCTGACTGGTGACAACAGACCAATTGATGCTACTGAAATACCGACCAAGGCACGTTTTATTGCTGGAGGCGCGGCTGCTAAGACAATCAAGCACTTTTTGGGCCTTTTTATCTTGCTTTAGCCCGTTGTTTTGCATTTTCTTGATATTCACCGCTGAAAATTACAGTAAAACAATTATTCGCCTCAGGCTCAGTAAATGTTGGGAAATGTTTACCTCGACTACGCCTCGGTAAATATTCACCAATATTCACTTCGCCTTCGGCGAATAATTGTTAATTATAATTCAAAACATTGATAGACTGCCCAAATATGGCCATAAAGCTCTCGATAGATGTCGGTACCTCTATTCGGCGATAGATGTAGATTTCGCAGGAGAATGTGAAAATGACGGATCGGAGGGGCTTCACAAATGTTACAAGTTCGGAGTATTTCATTTGTTATCAATGTGTTGAATTATAAAACAGTTGTAGCGCTCAAATTTCCGTGATATCGATTAGCCCATATCACGCTCGCTTTCACGCTGGTGTTGTCCGGGACAATATAATTACCCATACATGAAATATCTATCTTCTTCTCGGTTAAACCCGCTGGTCAAAAAGAGCATTCCTTGATTCAAAAAAAGTGTGTCCTGGCGTGGTGATAATTACTTCGCTCTGTTATGAGTAAAAGCTCCCTTACAGAAGGTAAGAATGATTGTTTTGCTGCATTTTAAGTGAGTGATCAGTCTCTTGGAAGTTTCTGTATTGTTATAGCTTTGTGGGCCTGTCTCCTTCTCGGAAATGATCGCTACTATTGAAAT
>NC_090885.1:64142995-64152995 GCF_036669925.1 Montipora capricornis
AAAGGTAGATAACGCTATCCACAGCCTTTGATTCTGTTCCGCATCAAATGCTCCTTCTCAAGCTTGCCTCCTACGGCATATGTGGTCAGACTCTAACTTGGATTGAATCTTTTCTGTCTGATCGTACACAATTGAACTACTGTGGTTGGTGGGTGTCTGAGGCCTGCAGTGTCACCTCAGACGTCCTCCAAGGGTCTGTCTTGGGGCCTTTACTTTTTCTTATTTACATAAATGATCATCCTGATAATATTTCTCCTCAAATCCGCCTGTTTGCTCACGATTGCATTATTTATCTTGCCCTCTCTTCTTCTAAATCACCTGAACTACTCCAATCAGACTTAGATTCACTCTTTTCTTGGGCAGAAAAGTGTCAAATGCGTTTTAATTGCAGCAAGTGTTATTCTATGCACCTTACTCGAAATAAATCCCCAGTCGTCACTACTTATTTCCTAAATGGCCAATCTCTTGAAAGGACCGATGCACATCCTTATCTTGGAGTAACCATTTCGTCTGACCTCCGCCCAAACAATCATTGTGACTATGTCTTTAAAAAGAGTTCAAAAACTCTTAACTTTATTTTTCGTAATTTTTATCATTGTACTCGCGAAACTAAGGCTAAACTGTTTCTTTCTCTCGTACGGCCGTCTCTTGAATATGCTTGTTGTGCTTGGGATACCTATACTCAGCGCAATATTTCAAACCTTGAGAAAGTACAGCGGCGGCTGCCCGCTTCGCTTTTCGAGACTACTCTCGTAACTGAAGTGTCTCTTACATGCTTAACGTCCTAGATTGGCTACTACTTTCTTTGCGTCGGGAGCGTCAACGATTAAATTTCATGTATAAATCCTCCCATAACCTTAATGGAGTGGATCTCTCTAAGTATGTGTCTCTCTCCCAATCTCAGACAAGATGCTCTCATGATATGGTATTTAACCACCTCTCTCCCCGTACTGATGTCTTTAAATTTTCCTTCTTCCCACGTGCTATCCCTGTTTGGAACAGCCTCCCTCAGGAGGTTGTTTATTCCCCAAAGCTCACTGCCTTTAGTTGTAGGGTGAATGCGTGGCGAAGTTGCTCTGTGACCTGACCTCTGTTGGCTTTTTGCAGCTACATTGTAGTAGACAATAACTTTATTGTACATGTAATTGATTATTTCGTTATTTATTTATAGTCTATTTATTTGTTTTATTTATAGACATGTAAGTGCAAAATATGTGAACTTGTAATTTGCATCTCAAGATTGATTACTTGTTTGTACATTCTAGTTACATCGGTTGTTATGGAAACAAGCGTTACCGATTAATAAAACAGAAACAGAAAAAGAACCACCGGATAAATCACTATCTATTGGATAGCACAATTGATTTCGCTATGACTTATCCACTGGATAGTGATTTATCCGGCGCATAGCGCCATCGATCGTTTGAACAACTGGAGCTTAAAGTGTTGGAGGCAAAAGAGGTAATCTCCCCAGTTAATGGGCTTTCGCAATTGGTTGTTTTACTACTCAGCTACTATGATCAAATTTGCCTTGATTTTTTGGTTTTAACACATAGAATACCAGGAAAGATTAAAACGCCGTTTACTTTTTGGAAATATCTCCATTGGTTCCCGATTCCCGATATTTAAGTTTGAAGAATGTGTACTGCCATCGCACTGGTATCGCGATATATCGCCGTACCGTCGCACCGGTATCGCGAGGTCACGATTTCAAGTCCTGAATTTTTTAGGCTTCTGTACGCAATTGCTAAAATTGCGTTCAAAACTGCGAATCGTTGATTCATTCATCACGGGAACATTAGAACCCACAAATGCCCACCCTAATGTCAGTGGCATCATAGCTCAGTTGGTTAGAGCGTCGCATCGTTGAAGTCCTGAATTTTTCAGGCTTCTCTGCGCAATTGCACTTAGCGTTCATTACTTGGAGGATCATAGCTTCACTTGACTTTGAAGTGATGTTAATATTTCACCATCTCAGTCGGAAGTACGGCACGGTACATGCACGTCTCTTGTGGTTGTTTATCTTTTTAGTTAAGGCTAATATCTTCTGTTCACTCTAATTATTTAAGAAGTTTTATTTTTTTTTTCTGTGTACCCTAATTATGTTCGATATATTACGACATTTTCTTTTCATCTGGTCACTTGCTCTAAGTTCCTAGAACTCTTGGTGTCCCACACTTAACGCATGCGCGATTGTATTTACCTGTGGTTGGTTATCTTGTTACTTAACGTTAATATCTTCTGTTAACGCAATTGTATTTACACGTAAGGCCTTGCTAGGCGTCTATTTATTAGCCTCCTATCAATCGTTTGAGTTAAAAGGTGACCAGTGACTTGACCTTCACTAACCTGTCGGTTGGACGTTGGAGGTGAAAATGACTTCTTTTTCTGTTGTATTTTAGTGCTAAGTGAGATCGCAATCTGTTAATGATGTCAAGATCAGTTGAGCACAGGAACTACCGTACTTTCAACAGGGGTTCTTGGTGTACAAAGAGTGGGAGCTGTCTCAAGGAAGAGCGAAGTCGTACGAGAGATAAAGAAGTCCATACTGTACAGAAACCTAATGAATGCAAACAATGTGGCAAACGCTTCAGTCGAATAGGAAATTTAAGGCAACACGAAAGAGTGCACAATGAAGAGAAGCGTTATGAATGCAAACAATGTGACAAGTGTTTTAGCCAAGGAGCGGCTTTGAGTAAACATGAAAGAGTTCATACTGGAGAGAAGCCTTATCAATGCGAACAATGCGGCAAGTGTTTTAATCAGAGTGAAAATTTAAGGACACATCAAAGAGTGCATACTACAGAGAAGCCCTATCAATGCAAACAATGTGGCAAGTGTTTCAACGAATCAGGAGGTTTAAGGAAACATGAAGGAATGCATACTGGAGAGAAGCCCTGTCAATGCAAACAATGTGGAAAGCGTTTTAGCCATGTAGGAAATTTAACGACACATGAAAGAGTGCATACTGGAGAGAAGCCCTATCAATGCAAACAATGTGGAAAGTGTTTTAGCCAAGCAGGAAATTTAAGGGCACATGAAAGAGTGCATAGTGGAGAGAAACCGTATGAATGCAAACAATGTGGCAAGTGTTTTAGTCACAGGCAAAATTTAAGGAAACATGAAAGAATTCATACTGGAGAGAAGCCCTACCAATGCAAACAATGTGTAAAGTGTTTTAGCCGAGTGCAAACTTTAAGGAGACATGAAAGAGTGCATACAGGAGAGAAGCCCTACCAATGCAAACAATGTGGAAAGTGTTTTAGCAACGCAGGAGATTTAAGGACACATGAAAGAGTGCATACTGGAGAGAAGCCCTATCAATGCAAACAATGTGGAAAGTGTTTTAGCCAAGCAGGAAATTTAAGGGCACATGAAAGAGTGCATAGTGGAGAGAAACCGTATGAATGCAAACAATGTGGCAAGTGTTTTAGTCAAAGTCATACTTTAAGGACACATGAAAGGGTGCACACAGGAGAGAAGCCCTGTCGCTACACACTGGCTATGCTTGTGGAAAGTGTTTTTGCGAAGCAGGTAACATAAAAGAGTCCATACTGGACAAAAGCGTTATAAACCTTAACCAGTTGGAACGTCTTACGCTTCAGAAGTTCTGTAAGTGGAAATGAACACAAACTAGAGGTGCATCGCCCCTGCACTTGGCAAGAACATAGTTCAAAAGAGAGTGCAAAACACGGTTGCTGGGTGTGCCAGAAAGAATTGAGCAGCGAGGAGCTTCTTCTTGCACACTATCAAAATCATATGACGTTTGAGGAGCCGTCATCTTAAATCAGTTGGGTGGCTCTGTAATTAATTTTTTTTTAGAGTTTTTTAGCTCTTTGGCGATAATGATGTTGGCCTTTGAAAATTTAAGAAAGCTCCCATTTGCTGATTTTTAGCTTTCATTGGACGTTGCTTCCCTGTGTCATGCTTTTAGTCTTTTCTAAGCCACGTTGAAAATTAGATCATTGTTTATATCTCTAAACACAGTGCATTTTGGGTCCTACCAGTTTAAACTGTGGCAGTGTCCTTTTATGTGTTGTCAAAATAGTCTTCCGCAAATTCATCGTAACCAACAAATTGCTTCATATCAAAGTGGAAAACCTCGTTGCCTTAGTCAATCAACTTTCCATGGAGTCAGATTCTGCTCTGTAATGAATTATGTTTTAGAGTTTTTTAGCTCTTTGGCGATAATGATGTTGGCCTTTGAAAATTTAAGAAAGCTCCTATTTTGCTGATTTTTAGCTTTCATTGGACGTTGCTTCCCTGTGTTATGCTTTTAGTCTTTTCCAAGCCACGCTGAAAATTAGACCATTGTTTATATCTCTAAACACAGTGCATTTTGGGTCCTACCAGTTTAAACTGTGGCAGTGTCCTTTTATGTGTTGTCAAAATAGTCTTCCGCAAATTCATCGTAACCAACAAATTGCTTCATATCAAAGTGGAAAACCTCGTTGCCTTAGTCAATCAACTTTCCATGGA
Source organism: Montipora capricornis (assembly GCF_036669925.1). Lineage (NCBI taxonomy): Eukaryota > Metazoa > Cnidaria > Anthozoa > Scleractinia > Acroporidae > Montipora > Montipora capricornis. The sequence continues at coordinate 64,147,475 of NC_090885.1, forward strand.
GTCAGATTCTGCTCTGTAATGAATTATGTTTTAGAGTTTTTTAGCTCTTTGGCGATAATGATGTTGGCCTTTGAAAATTTAAGAAAGCTCCTATTTTGCTGATTTTTAGCTTTCATTGGACGTTGCTTCCCTGTGTTATGCTTTTAGTCTTTTCCAAGCCACGTTGAAAATTAGACCATTGTTTATATCTCTAAACACAGTGCATTTTGGGTCCTACCAGTTTAAACTGTGGCAGTGTCCTTTTATGTGTTGTCAAAATAGTCTTCCGCAAATTCATCGTAACCAACAAATTGCTTCATATCAAAGTGGAAAATCTCGTTGCCTTAGCGAAGCAACTTTCCAGGGAGTCAGATTCTGTTAAATTCAAGGCCATGTGTACACTTCCATCATATGTACTTCACTTTACGAAAGTTGCTTGAGGGTTATGAAATCCAAAATAAACCATAGACGTAAATCTTAACATAAATCCTCATCTTGTTGCTCATCAAAGGAAAAGACGAGATCCTAAAGTTTTTCTTATCAAAGCAAAGATTCCTTAGCTTCAGTTTAACAACTCTTAAAAGGAGTCATGCACAGTAAGGGTCATGTGACAACATTTGAAATCCATGCCAGCCAACTTAGGGCGCTTTCCTTTTGTCAGAACTGGCCGGCCAGACCCAATAATTTGCCAAGAAAATGCAACAATTTGAAGGAATACTTGCATGATAATCCCTCGCATTCTTCTGGAGGAGTGTATATCATCCTCGACGTGTGTTAATTTGGATGCGTTGTAGAGTTAGTCCTTCGAAATGCCCGATCTGGCCGGTCAGTTCTGTCAAATGGAAAGCGCCCTAACCAGGAAAGCTAAACCAAGGATATTTTTACGACCTAAGAAAGTCATACCCTAGAATTCCGAAAGGAACGGAGGCCGTTTCTTTCGGATTTAACAGGCTTAAGAGGCCGCTACTTTGGGGTAGCCGTAACGGTTACTTTCGGATAGTTAAAAAACAGGACGGGTTTCGATATGTATTTTTCGTGTAGATACTTGCAGGCGTAAATGACTCAACTCAGTAGTAATGATGAAATGTTATATGAAATGGATCAGTAGTGTTTATCGTAATATGTACGGTAGTGTTCGTAAATGTTTCAGCGAGATTCATCATTATCATCATCACCATCAGGGCTAAATTCACCCCTGGCGGAGGAAGCCGTCCTTGGATTGATGCCACAGGTATCTGTCCTTAGCTAATCTTGACCATGCAGATCATCTCTCCAATCGGGTCCAATTCTTGGGGTCCAAGAAACTAAGGATCACATAAATGTTTCTGGCTTTTTAGTCCACTCAGGTTGTTCCATCAGCATTATGCTTATAAGAAGTTATTCGCAGTATACCTTGCGGTGCCGTACTGTATAAAAGTTTTTTTTTCACGTTCCAGTTCCAGCTGTATTCCAGCAGACAATTGTTGGATATTTCGCTGTAGTTTTGTCAATCATTCATTCCTCAAGTACAGTGTATTTGTCTTTCCCTTCCGCATTACATTAAATGTTACATTAAACCGAAAATTGTGTAGACACAACTTTAATGGCTACCCTTCCTAGTTAAATACAATAAAAAGAAGCCCACTCTTGAATCCTAACACAAAGATACACTAGTGACCCACCCCCTCATCCCCTTCCTAAGCCCAGATCATCTTACTAGTACCATAAATGATTCACCGTTTTATGGTATCCATTTCTAGAGTTGCGAGGCTGTAACATCTCGCCATTCTCTGAGACGCTTTTATCGTCGTCACTGGACTCACCAACTTCCCACACCAGGCCCTGCCAGGAGCTCATCAAGAGGAGCCTCTATCTTCTCTAACTCCTTGAGTCAACCCTTTCCCGAGTAAATTTATTTTTAGGAACAGGTTTTTCCCGCGAAAAGTATCATAATTCCCTTGACGCTGAGATAGCTCTGTTTTGATTGGCTTTTACAACAGTGGGCGTGCTGAATGTCCCAAGGGAGATTGGCTTTTACAACAGTGAGCGTGCTGAATCTCCCAAGGGAGGTGTTCTATAAATAAATCTACTCGGGAAAGGGTTGACTCCGAGGACAAGTATGGGAGATAAAGGCTCCTCTTAATGAGCTCCTGGCCCTGCATAATAACGATGTATGTTTTGACGGGCGGCAACTTTAAATCTTTGATGCAATCTAGCACCCGGTCCATCTTTATTTGGAGACCACCATACACTTGCAATAACTGTTCTCTGGTAGCTGTAATTTCAGTAAGTTCTTGCTCCACCCCTTTTCACATGCAACAAAATGATGGCCTACCCCCTCATCTTTCCCGGCCCACCCCCTCCAGTACTTTATGACCAGTCCCTAACGCAATTAACAGGGAAATGTCATCTATGGAGAGCATAGATGACACCGCGCACCGGTGACTCAGTTGGTTGAGCACTAGCTGTCATGCGGGAGGTCGTGAGTTGGAAGCCCTCTGTGCGACGTTAAAGAACCCACACGCTATTCGAGAAGAGTAGGAGATTAAGTTCCCGGTGTTGTTGCCTGCAGTCCTCCGTGAGTGTGTTCTTTCCAGCAGAAGTGGCCGACTTGGCGTAATGTCTCTAGAAAGGCCACATGCATACAGTGACTGCGCAAGTGACTACCACAACCACCGTCATATTTCAAAACCACAATGGTGACCGTAATCGGTCCGTGATGACAATGACCACCCTAGCAACTGGCGCCACCATGACCACTCTGACAACCTGGGCCACCTTGTCCTTGCTTGGATACCCCCATGTTAACAAAACGTTTTAGCAAAAAAAAATGTTGGTAATCCCAAGTGGGTCAAGAAGATTATTTCTCTTGTACGTTGTTGGCCTAAAGATTTAAGAATCAGTACAATTTAAGTTTAAGAATATAGTCGAATAACACTTTTTCAAGTTAGTTTTAATCTTCTGATCACGACTCATGATAAAAGTGAGCGAAGCTTGTTTTTAGAGGATCATGAAGGGGGAGTGGCAGTCCCATTTTCCAGTCCAAATTTGGACTAAATCCCAATCCCAGTCGCAAGTTTTCTCAGAAATCCCAGTCATTACTACTAAAATTAAATCCCAAACGGAGTTATGATAGAGCAATATAATCTTAGAGCACCGATATGTTTTATAAAGCAGCCTCAAAACGAAACATTGAGATTACTGGAAAACGGAGGCAATAAAGACAATGCAAGGTATAATTTGTAGCTGGATGGGATTTTCTTGCACTAGAGTCCGCCGAAAAAGACCAACTAATAAGAGCGTTCTGAATGATGCAGTCCCCCGTTTCTCTACGTCACCTTCGGAGTCACTTTCATCATCATCATTATTAAATTCATCGACATAAGTTTCCTCACCAGTATCCTCCTCGGAATCTTCGCCCTCTTCACTAGACCCACGACAATCGCTACTTCGAACGTCTTGCAAATGGGTAGAGTAGGTTTAAGTACGTTTCTGTTCCTGTGCCTGACACATTTACCATGGCGCCTTGCCCAATATCTCATTTGAGCTTCTTTTTGGGTGATTTCTCTGGTTGCAGTGGGTTTAGTGAAGTCAGTTCGCCCTAGTGAAGCCGTGTTAGAGGTAGGGACGTTGTATGTAGGGATCTTTGCGGTTCCAAAACAAGTCTGTTTGCATCACAAAGGTCCTCACTCTCACATGGCAGTGGCCAGGAACGCAAGGAGACCTCATGAAATATTTGATTTTAGGAACTTTGAGCGCAAGTAATACCTGATGACTTCTGATGATGCAAATCCCGTTCACAACAGGGACTCTGTATCTTCCATTACCAGTAACAAAATCCCAGTTCCCATGCAGTGATCAAATTTCCGATCATTCTCCCACCAAAAACTCAGGTCAATCCCAGCTCCCATTTTAAGTTTCATAAGAAAAACTTCGCACTTAAACTCCCTTTGAAGAGAAGACAGACAGATACTCCGAAACGACCCATCCCTTTGCCCGCAACAAATGAAAATGCAAATCAATGCAGAGGTACTGAGGGAAGAGCGAGAGTCCTGGGGTAGAAAATGGCGTACATTTTTATCACACAAGCACACATACAACAGGGGTAGGGACTTTGCATATGAAGGAGCGAGGATGCTCGTCGGAAATTTTGAGTTCCCTAAAGGAGACCAATCTGGGCGTGGACCAGGCGTTTTATGTCCCCTAAAAGAGACCATATTAAGAACATAGTAAATGTGTATATTTTTAGTACTTCACGCGTGCAACCCTAAACGAGACCTTCACAGCTACATTTCATGGCGTTTTGCCCAGAACACCTAAAGGGAGACTTACCACTATTTAACTTCAGCGTATTAGTCCTCATCCAACAGTCAATATCACGAGCACAAACCTCGATTTGTGCCACTAACCTCAACACTGCCACAGTCAAAGGACAAATATACCTGGGAATCATCCGCATAAAATATAAAATCCCACGCCATACTGCCTGACCAGTGGTGAGGTATAGAGCAAGTATAATATCATCCCAAGAGAAAATGAGGGGACAAAGAGGGAGGCTCCCGGTCCAGCACTTGGGATATGTCATGTCCACGAAAGTTATTTTTAGACGAGCGGAAGTCTTTGTTCTAGCGGAAGTCTGTCTTCCGAGACGTCCGCATGCAGGCCAACCTCGGTCTGATGTTTGAAAGAAAATGAATATTAATCAGCCTTCCACGTGCGCCGCTATTTTCTCTTTTCCCTAAGAACCTGTGAGCGAGGCAAGACTGCATGCGGACGTCTCGGAAGACAGACTTCCGCTAGAACAAAGACTTCCGCTCGTCTAAAAATAACTTTCGTGGACATGACATATCCCGCCCAACGCCCTGAGCCTCCCTCTCTGTCCCCTCATTTTCTCTTGATCATCCCCAACACTGAATTTTCGAACCTTGAGGAACACTTACAGACAGATACATGTCACTAAGATGAGATCGCGGAAACAAAGAAAGAGACAAATCATTTACGCCAAAACGAGAAGATAGCCTGTGCAACAAAATGTTATGGTCGACAGTTTCAAATGCCGCAGATAAATCAAGTAAGAGCAAGATGACTCACTGATTATTATCTAAAGCCAAAAGACTGTCATTATTTACTCTGACTAGGGCAGTCCCGATGCTGTGCAGTTGCTTACAAGCTGACTGAAAATTTTCACCTAATTTTTTTTATTTATTAAACGTTAGAACAACAATTACCTTACATGTTTACATGTTGAGTTTTCGGAGGTTAGGGATGGTGCAGTGGTGAGAGCACTCGCCTCCCACCAATGTGGCCCGGGTTCGATTCCCAGACTCTGCGTCATATGTGGGTTGAGTTTGTTTGTTCTCTACTCTGCACCGAGTGGTTTTTCTCCGGGTACTCCGGTTTCCCTTCTCCTCAAAAACCAACATTTGAATTGGTTTGCGTTAATTGTTAATTTCAGTTTACAGTGTCCTAAATGTTTGCTTGTCAAAAAAGTACAACATTTTAATACCAATACCGCGCCTAAAGTACCTCAAGATTCCAAATAAACGAACAATTCGTCTTTTAA
>NC_090885.1:64167995-64190101 GCF_036669925.1 Montipora capricornis
CCAGAACAACGGGGGTTACCAGTGAAAGGCTGCCACACAATTTCCTGCTAAGGAAAATAGACCGTTTTCGAATTCTCACGGCTGGACTGGATCTAGCATGAAATGGAGGCTAATGCAGGCAAATCTTTTCAAATGCAAATTAATTTGCTCGCATTAGCCTCCATTTCATGCTAGATCCAGTCCATCCAGTCCAACCGTTAGAATACGAAACTGCCCTATTGCTCGAACACTCCCCTCACCAGAGGCTGGCCTGCCTCCCCATCTCCACCCCGACAGTCTGTGCCTGCAGACGTACGTGACGTCATAACCCAAATTTCTCGCATGGATGAATTACCCAAAAATTCTTACCCATGGTGCTCCGCTGGCGCGGTTCGCGCACCTGAGCTCCGCTATAATTCATATACACTAATACCAACTATATTTATGAAATAAATGCGGCTTCGTAGCCGCTTTTTCAGGACTTGTCTTCGATGTGGCAGGGTATTCTGCAGTTACTCCAATTCACGGCATACCAGTGCTCAACCTTCAATATTAGAGAGATTACGCAACGGCGACAAGAACGCCACAAAACAGTTCCTTTAATGAGCAAATACAGTGACTTCATGCCACCACGTGCATTTTGCATTTTGCTGCATTTCTTTGCCGCAATATCAACGTGAAATGATCATATTTGAGGTTATGTAGAGGCCTCGAAACATCTCCATCGTTCATAACAATTTTCATCCTGGACTGACTATACACTTTTCCATGCAGAACTATCTGGATTAACCGCGGAATTATTACAATAACGGGAAATAATACTTGTAGACAACGTCTCGTAGTCGACGTCGTCACCTTGAGTAAGCTCCCGATTATTCGTAGTCGTCCACTCTTTAACAGAAAGAAATTTGCGTCTCTCAATGGTCATGTGTTTGATTCCTTATGATATCTATATTATTTTTAGTGGTTTGTTCTTGGACCTGTGCTATTTTTTTTTCTTCATTTCAGTCGCTTAATATACTCTGTAAAATGCATTTAAGTGCTGCTGATATCTCCCCATCCTTATCAGAAATGCTGTACCTGCATGCACGCCTTTTGTGGTTTCTTTTTCTTTTTTAGGCTAATATCTTCTGTTTACCCTAATTTTGTAAAGAAATTTAATTTTCTTTCGGTCCTGGAACTTGTTAAAGGTCCCACACTTCACTTATAGTATTAACAATACTATAATCTCCCCTTGTATTTACTTCCTTATAACTGTGTTGTATTAAGAATTTGATTTTCTTTTTCATTAATTTCCTTTAGATCGGTAGTTTTCCGACTGAAACGATTACGAATGACTTGAATTTCACTTGCCTTACGTGTCGTTTGGACGTTTTTGACAACAGAGAGCAAAGTTTTACGAGACACGAAGAAGTCCATGCTGCAGAAGAGCTTTATAAATGCAAGAAACGGGACGTGTTTCAGTGAAAAAGGAAGTTTAACAAGACACAGGCATGGCCGAAAAATCCTATCTGTGCAAATGGTGTGGCAAGTGTTTTAGCCAAGCAGAAGCTTTAAGGAGACATGAAAGAGTGCATACCAAGGAGAAACCCTACCAATGCAAACAATGTGGCAAGCGTTTTAGCGAACGCGGAAATTTAAGGAAGCACGAAAGAGTGCATACTGGAGAGAAGCCTTACGAATGCAAACAATGTGGCAAGTGTCTTAGCCAAGCAGCAGGTCTGAGGAAACATGAAAGAGTGCATACTGGAGAGAGGCCCTATAAGTGCAACCAATGCGGCAAGTGTTTTAGTCAAAGTCAACATTTAGGGAGACATGAAAGAGTGCATACTCGAAAGAAGCCCTATCAATGCAAACAATGTGGCAAGTGCTTTGGCAAAGAAGGAAGTTTAAGGACACATCAAACAGTGCATAATGGACAGAAGCGTTATGAATGCGAACAATGTGGCAAGTGTTTCAGCCAAGCTGGAAGTTTAAGGACACATGAAAGAGTCCATACTGGTGAAAAGCCTTATGAATGCAAGCAATGCGACAAGTGTTTTAGCCAAGTAGGAGGTTTGAGGAAACATGAAAGAGTTCATACTGGAGTGAGACCTTATAAATGCAACCAATGCGGCAAGTCTTTTAGTCAAAGTGAAAATTTAAGGTTACATGAAAGAGTGCATACTGGAGAGAAGCCCTATCAATGCACACAATCTGACAAGTGTTATAGCCAAGCAGGAGATTTAAGGAAACATGAAAGAATGCATACTGGAGAAAAGCCTTATCAATGCAAGCAATGTGGCAAGTGTTTTGGCGAAGCAGGTCATTTAAGGACACATGAAAGAGTGCATACTGGAGAGAAGCCCTATCAATGCACACAATGTGACAAGTGTTATAGCCAAGCAGGAGAAGAAGCAGGTCATTTAAGGGCACATGAAAGAGTGCATACTGGACAGAAGCCTTATGAATGCGAACAATGTGGCAAGTGTTTTAGTCAAAGTCAAACTTTAAGGACACATGAAAGAGTGCATACAGGAGAGAAGCCCTATCAATGCACACAATGTGGAAAGTGTTTCAGCAAAGCAGGAGATTTAAGGAAACATACAAAAATGCATACTGGAGAGAAACCCTATCAATGCAAACAATGTGGCAAGTGTTTTAGCCAATCAGGAGATTTAAGAACACATGAAAGAGTGCATACTGGAGAGAAGCCCTACCAATGCAAACAATGTGGAAAGTGTTTTAGCCAAGCAGGAAATTTAAGGAAACATGAAAGAGTGCATACTGGAGAGAAGCCTTATGAATGCGAACAGTGCGGCAAGTGTTTTAGTCAAAGTCAAAATTTAAGGACACATCAAAGAGTGCATACAGGAGAGAAGCGCTATCAATGCAAACTGGCTATGATTGTGGAAAGTGTTTTAGCGGAGCAGGAGATTTAAGGAAACATAAAAGAGTCTATACGTAAACGTAAGCCAATAGGTAAGTCTTTCACTTCAGAAGAAGTGCCAGGAAACATGAAAAAGCACATTCAATAAAGTTGTGTAAGGGCAAATGAACACAAATTAGAGGTCCATCGCCCCTGCAGTTGGAAATGTTTTTAGCTCTTTGGCGATAATGATGTTGCCCTTTGTAAATTTAAGAAACCTGCCATTTGCCCATTGTTAGCTTTCATTGGACGTTGCTTCCCCTTCATATGCGTTCAGCCTTTTCTAAGCAGCGTTGAAAATTAGACCATTGTTTATACCTCTAAACACAGTGTATTTAACAATTATTCCATGAGCGCGCGTTGGATATGAGATGATAGATAGCTAACGAGGCGCGTAGCGCCGAGTTGGCTATAATCATCTCATATCCAACAAGCGCGAGTGGAATAATTGTTTTATTAAAAACGCCCCCAAAATATAGAAAACTAGACTACAATAAAAATAAAAAGGCCCAAAAAAAGGACGCATATGCTTGCCGTGTTTGTAGATCATGGTATAATGGCTCATAACCCATGATGGCTTAGCCAATCAAAACTCTCGAATTGTATTATCCAATGATCCAGTTTTTAATAATTGGGGTTATACCAGTTGAAACCGTGGTAAAGTCCTTTTATGCGTTTTCGAAATAGTATTTTAAAGATTCCGCTGGAAAACAATGACTTTTTAAGCAACGGGCCTCTTAAACCACAGACAGCGTAAAAGCTCTTGGCATGTAACGGACAATTTATATGGCTTATATGGGAAAAAGAAAATGACGAAAACATCTGGCAAGTCTAAACCTAGAGCAAAGAATAGGAGGCAGAAAAGCGCCTATTCACGAGCTACCCATGTGTATCCCATAAGTTAAATCGATCCAAAGGAACCGTTATTTGCCAGTGAGCTATACGTTCTGTTATGGCGACACCGTCGATCTTTCCAGAGAGGAAGTCGACTGGAAAATATCAAAAACCGATACAGCTCTCCCAAGTCGTGCCAAACTCAAACCGCTTTCGGCAAATACCTCTTAAGCAACAAATTGCATCATATCAAAGTGTTCCTTGAGGAAAAACTCGTTGCCTTAGTCGAGCAACTTTCCAGGGAGTCTGATTCTGTTAAATTAAAGGTCATGTGTACAGTTCCACCATATGTACTTGACGTTACGAAACTTGGTTGAGGATTATGAAACCCAAAATAAACCATAGACGTAAATGTTAACGTAAATCCTCATCTTGTTGCTCATCAAAGGAAAAGACAAGATCGTGTTTCTTATTAAAGCAGAGATTCCTTAGCTTCAGTTTAACAACACCCAAAAGGATTCATACACGGTAAGGTCATGTGACAACATTTGAAATCCATGCCAGCCAAGCTAACAGCCTAACTTAGTTTACAAACATATCAGTACACTAACCTGGTTTCTTGAGTACTTGAATAAAACAGTGTGGTAAGGTAGTATAAAATTGTTACTGGGGGTACCGAGTAGGCGAAAATGACTTTGGTGGTCACAAAAATTCCCGTCTTGCGCGGTTGCATATCGAACGGACACGTATCAAAAAGATTTTCTTGTTTAAGTTAAAAAATCATTTAATTTAACAACAACGAGTTGAGTACTCGGTAGGAGCCGGGGAACTCTTTTCTGCTCCTTCGGTTTTTGGATATAATAATTTCCAAGAAAACCGCATTAAATATGTTGCCAAAAAAATCTAAACCAAGGATATTTTAACGATCTCCGCAAGTCATACCGTACCCTGCGAGCAGTTGGTTTCTCCTACGCTTCCCGAGAGAGAAACCACTGCGAGCAACCGTTAGTTTCTTTGAGTGAGCCGCCGTCCAGCGCCAAGGACGAATAATTTAAATTTGAACCGGTAAAAAAAGTTAGTAAACTTGTTTTGGCGCTTGCGCGTGCGTTCAGCTACGTAACTGCTGCGTTTGGGTGAGCCTGCTGTGTAGAGATTTCCCGCGAAATAAGACGAAGTGATGTCAAATACATCACGTAGGATGTGACTTACCTCGCACATGCTCGATGGAAAATCAAACGGTTGCTCGCAGTGGTTTCTCTCTCGGGAAGCGTAAGAGAAACCAACTGCTCGCAGGGTAGTCATACCGTGGAATTCCGAAAGTAACGGTCCCCGTTTCTTTCAGATTTAACAGGCTTAAGGGCCGCTACTTTCGGGTAGCTGTTACTTTCGAATAGTTTAAAAAACGTTTGTAATTCAGTTAGAAGCCGTCTCGTGTGAAAAGGACACGTAACATGAGATCAAAAGTTCATTACATTTATTTGTTCAGATTACATGGTGGTTACGCAACCAAACAAAAACAAGCTGCAAAAAATGACCTTTTCTAGCCTGACGACGTGCAGCGGAGTAGGGTTTCGATGTGTATTTTTCGTGTCGATTCGTAATATGTTTATCGTAATATGCACGGTAGTGTTCGTACATTTTTCGGTAGGATTCATCATCGTCATCATCGTCACCATCAGGGCTAAATTCACTCCTTGCAGAGGAATCTCTCCCTGGATTCATCCCACAGGTATCTGTCCTTAGCTTATTTCGACCATGCAGGTCCAGGCTGTCTGGTGAGATTATCCCACCATCCTGTTTTTGGAAGACCCTGTTTTCTGGTCGAATCTCTTAGGGTCTAATAAACTAAGGATCACATTAAAGGTTCTGGCCTTTTAGTCCACTCAGGTTGTTCCATCAGCATTACGCACTGCTCATCACGCATTACGTTTATTTAAGCAATAGAGGACGTTTTCCGTGTTTCCATAGCCTCATCTAAACACAAGGAGGAGTTGGGAGAATTCGAGACAGTTATGCAAACCCAAGGGTTTGCGTAACTGTCGAGAATTCTCGCAACTCCCCTGAGTGTTAAGATGAGGCTATGGAAACACGGAAAAAGTCCTCTATTGCTTTTATTATTTCTCAAAGATAATTCTTACTTCTAGATTGAAACAGATTTCCATGATACACGCTCATTTTCCTACAAACCAATCAAAACGCGCATCTGACATCACATAACAAATCAAAATTCGTGTGATGTCACAACCGTGTTTCCATACTCTCATCTAAACACAGCTATTGACCAATGAGAATGCGCGTACTATACTAATTACTGGGTTGCCAAACCCAGTCGGAATCTGCTTTTCATTTCTCTGTTTTTTTATGTTTTTTATTTTTTTTCCGTGTCATGAAAAGTCTTTCCTGTTCCTCCCCTGCTGAGTATTGTCATGGTGTGTAGAGTCTTCTGCGCGTATGTTTGGTAAGTTTGAGGAGGTACTAAAAATGCATAGATTTTTTCCGGTGGACGCAGTAGAATATTTAACTTAACCTGCAATGGCGTCGAAAGTCATAGTAACGCGAATGGCGTTTTAGTGGATCTTTAAACAAAATATACCCTTATGGAGCTCAATGATGGAAAGTCAATTGGATAAACAAGACAGGCGGTGAATGAACTACGGGAAAAGGCAGCCCAAGCTAACTTTATTTAGCTAACTCTGATGTTATGTACAACATTGCAACCAAATGGCAAATCTGTATGGGTTTAACAAACATTGAAGGAATCGGACGCCTTAAATGCATCTGTGTTTACTGAAGTCGCAGTCAGTTGTCTGACAATTTACATTATTTTGTACTCAACTCTGCACAGTCTTCAGGTTTAAAAAAATGGAAATGTGACATTGAAGAGTTATTTGAAAGAAACCTTGTTGTCTATTTTGTGCTTCATTATTCAAGGAAAAGGTTCTTCAGGAAAGAGTATGATCCTGAAATTTTGTTTTGTTGCGTGTGGTAATTTGACACGATTGGGTCTCTTGTTTTCCTCACGCAATGAAATAGGAAGGGTTTTTTGCCTCTAATAGCAAATATGTTTCAAAAAAAATTTTCGCTGTAAAAGGTTTTTGTGAGATTTCCAGCCTTTGTGAATTTATCATGTGTAATTTTCGAGCTTAACAAATTTGCATACGTGGGTTGAAATGTGATACGGGAGGATTTTTGTGGTAGTGCACCGTAAGCAGCGCGCACATAAGTCCCGAAAATAAACAGGTCTGTTGGAAGCATGCTTGAGTTTCAACAAAATAAGCCCCAAAATCTGCAAAAAATTGTGACGCTGATGAATAATAAAGTCGCTGCTATTTCCAAAACGATGGGATTACCTGGTGATAAATAACCTCGTCTTGTAGAGTAAATTTTTGACTTTGCAGAAACAAAGCAGGGCGATTGTGATCTTTGTCAAACTTTATAAGAATTGAAAGAAAAGGAAAACTAACAAAAACAAAAACCCGGTATCTTGCCATCATTTGACACAGATGCGTCGCTATTTTGCGAGTAAACACGCCGCGGTAACTTGATCACGGCGCCCGCTGAATTCGATGTCACTTTCCATTTTGCGATTTACTTGTGCAGCCAAAAGTACAATAACAAAATTGAACGAAGGTAGCTTTTTATATTCACGGTTCAAAATTGATGTTGTTTTCATGTCGTAGATTTTGTTGCTGATGGCTAAATATTTATTCTCGATCGACCGTCCTGATAGCCTACGTGTAGCCGTTCGGGGGGTGGGGGGAGGGGGAGGGTACGGCTACACGTAGGCTACCGTCCTGAAAACCTCCTTCTGCTCTTCCCAAAAACTGTGTATCAATATTTATTTACTTTTGCATCAATATTTGCTTTGCATAAAGCAAGCTAACAAAATCTGTACCTTGCTTAGTTCGCATTTTTGAGCGTTGAAATAGAATTTTCGGTCCTATCCTTCTGTTACAAAGTGGTATATTTTTTAGGTCACCCATCCAGATACTAACCCCACCGGACTCCGTAAGTGAACTTTTGTATTACAAAGCTGTCAGACGATCAGAGTGCACGCTTAAACTTGTGGTGAAAAGCAGTTGTGAGGGAACTTGAAAATGATCAACATGTCAGCCTAGAAACCAATGTTTCTCGATTCCTTTTTATAAGGGAATAACATAACTTTTTGAGGGAATATGCAAATATTCCCTCAAAAAGTCATGTCATTATTATTATTATTATCAATAAACAAGGCCAAATGATACCAAGAATGCGAGTTTTAATAATACAAGCTAAGTGAATAACGAATTCAAAGTCACTTCAAATCATCATGTAAGTGTTGATTGAACAAGCTATTAAAGAATCAACTCAGTCCAGTGAACTTATTTAAAATTACCGAAAAAATGCGTAAAATCGTCTACAAATAATAGGCATATCACAAAGTTGAAGCAAGAACCAATCAGCTGTAGGGCTGATAATGCATTAGCAGCCCGCTGTCAGTCTTTTGCGGCCCGCCGAGCGTGTGTTTTAAAGAGGCCGATTTTCTATTTGGCCGCGTATATTGATAATAATATGGAATAAAGCGCTGTGTTACTGCACTACCACACGTACGCAATGCGTGCCTATATTTTCTAAAGCTGAAAGGAATTTTTTCTTTCTGACAAATGATTAATAGGCTGGTAGTCAGGTTTTTAACCGCAGAAAAAAGATCTGTTTCGTCGTATGAACTTGTGAGCCAAAGGGCACGGCTTCTGGGTGACCCCTTAAATGGTCTTAATGACCCCCGAAAAATTGACTGGAACGCTGCATTTTAATACCACTCCACTCAGTCCCTTCTGTTTTTGAGTAACACGTACCACAGGCAACGCAGTGTACGCTCATGGAGCGTCTAGATTTCTACATTTGTAACAGAGTATTTCTATTTATCTACTGTTTACCTAACGTGGACTTTTCAATTAATGCAAGACATAAAGTCAAAATGGCAGCCTAAACTTTCTGGACTTTTTTCAGAGATATAATATACTTCGATTCTTTCAGTTAACCCTCCCCCCGCCCCCTAGATCCTCCACTGCCTCCCCCTGTTTCTCTACACAGGAGATAAACATAAATGAGAATTCCGCACAGTTCTCAGTTCTTCGTCGCTTCGTGCTGCATCACGGACCCTTAAATTTGCAGCAACGGCTGCGTCTCGAGTCTCGAGGAGCTTCAACACGTAATACTGTTGAACCGCCTTGTTCAGTCCACACGTAAGGAGGTGGGAGTCAAGACTGGAAGTTGCACGTCGTCGTCTTCCATGTAGCGCAAGGGCCGATTATTCAGCGCCACTTCCACATCAAGGATGACTTCTAATAGTTTTGTATAGACCACCAGGGCACTCTGCTGAGGTTCAACTGCCATTTTATTCCCAGACGGCAAAGGAAATCATTCAGACGTTCATCGGCGATTACTGTTTCAAGCCATTTTGTAGCTCCTACAAACGTACGTCCGTTGTCTGAGTAAATCTTCATTGGTCGGCCGCGACGAGCAATGAATCTGTTCAAGCTTCTTATGAACTCACTGGTATCCAAACTGGGCAGTAGTTCCAAGTAAGCCCTCCTCGTCACGCTTCAGGCGTAAAGCGTGAAACACGCCTTTCCTTCAAGATTCTTTCGCTTGCCATACTTTAGTGATGCTGCGAAGTCACCTCCAATGACACGCGATGCACTTTGGCCGTCTGTGCCGTCTTTAGGTAGCTATGCAGGCGGTGGAACGGAAAGCTCCTGGCATTGAAACTCTTTCTTTTTTAATTTTTTAACAAGGGCGGCACAAAGGAAGACTGTCTGTAGTTGCATACTTAACCTTTATTTCCGATGCCTTTCGTGTCAAACTGAGACTTCTTCAGGGAATTAATACAACTAGCGTAGGGCAGAATATATAGCATATAGGTGGGCATCGTTTAGCCTACACCTTTCCATGAATATTAACTAAAATATGCTGAGATACGCTAACTACGGAGCGTTAAAAGAAACACCTAAATACATAAGTTAATGCATGTTATACAGCGGTTTTCAATTGAGTGTCGAAAGTAATTAGCAAAGTGCTTTGGTTTTGCATTACTGTTGGCAGTGATTGGTTCAAAGTTCTCGCGTTACTGTACTTTTTCAACCAATCAGAAGTGAAAGCAAAACCAATCGTGGCTCGTGCGTGCACATTTTCCCACTCTTTCTGTCAGCTACGTATAAATACTTCGAGTTTTGATTGGTTTACTGGATTGTCTCCTTTTTGATTGGCCAAAGTAATTACTTTGGTTTTAGTTTTACGACACTCGATTGAAAGTCGCTCTATTTTGGGGGTCATGCGATTAGCGCTAAACCATTTGTAGTATGGCTAAACCAATTTACCATACGCTAAACCATTTGATTTAAGACTAAACCGATTCACCATAGACCGTATTCATAAATGGCGGCCAAGAAATTATTCTTTATGCTAATCATCCTCACTAGCCTCTTTAGCACGGACAAAATTCAAAGGAACTTTTGCTCCAAAGTGAGGCTAGTGAGGATGATTAGCTAAGGAAAGGAAAGGAACTTTATTTAAATGTCTAGTTGTTCTTGCGCTGGAGTACGATTGGAAACACTGGAACCTGAATTTAACAATTAACGCAAATCAAGTCAAATGTTGGTTTTTGAGGAGAGGGGAGGGGGAGGAGAGTTTTCAAAGCCTCACTCAGGGTACAATTTACCCGAACTCAAGTCACAGATCAAAGAAAACTAGTTACCAGTTCGATCTACTCGGTATCTGGTCCCTAAAGGTTGTCACGAGATACTTGCAAAAGTTGAACGGAAAAATAATGTGGACGTGGTTCAGTATTCGTATAGTGCATGGGTTTCTTGGTTTCTGAAGGTTGCTTCTCTGAATGACTCAAAAGTTGATAGGCAAAACTAAGGAATTTCAGAGGATAGTTTCAAAATACCATCAATGTCGTCGGTTTTGGTGGTGGTGTTCAATATTCGTGAGGAAAAGCAAAGGAGGCATTTAGTTTTAAAAGTAATTTAAACAAGAAGAGAAAATGTGAATACAAGGTGAACCAGGTGAAGCAAGCTAACAATTCGTCTTTTAATCATAAAAATTGCAATTTCCTCCGGCCTCAAACAAAAACCCTGGACTATGCGGGGATTAGCCGGGGATTAGGCACAAATATTGTGCCGCGGTAGGTGGGGCATTAGCCTTATTTGGAATCTTGAGGTACTTTAAGTGCAGTATTGGTGTCAAAATGTTGTACTGATCTTGCATTTTGCATGAAATGACCTTGCGCTATCAAACAATAGGACGTTATGCATCAAGAAATGAGGCACTATTAGCGAATTAGAGGACCTTCATAAAATGAATTCTTACTATCAACCACGCGCAACACATCATGAAGATGCAACTGATGCCACGCAACATCAAATGCAAAAAGCTCAGCATTAAAGATCAGTACAACAAACTGCGACCTTAATTTTGACTCCAATACCGCTCTATACGGTGAAGCAGGAATTCATGGCAAGTGTTTAATTTATTGGTAGAAATAATGCCTTTTCATTCTTCGTGGAAGACTTTAATGCGTATCGCCTTTGTACTTTTTGCTCTTAGGTAGAAAGTTTTAAACTAAATCGTGTTTTGAGGAGTTAAATTTCCATTTTATGTGGATGAATTTGCTTCTGTTCGATGTTCGTTTGACGTCTAGCAGCGTTACATATACATAAAGTTTTCACGAGTATGTTTGTGAGTAGATCTAATTATTTTTATTTTTAATATGGTCCACAAGAGGGCGGGGGATTAGACAGCCCCCATATCGGGGCATTAGCTCCCATTAGAAACGGGAAATGCTTATTTTCCGTCTAATCCCCGGGGTTAGAGGGTGGGGGAGGGAGTTACAGTAACTGGTGCATAAACAAATCGGAATCCCGCTAGATGGGTGTCCGATTTTGTCATCACTCGTACGGACCTTTTTGCAGATACGCCGGCCATTTTGATTTCTATTGTTTCAGAGGACATTATGGAATGCTCAGGGGTAAAATCAATATGTATTTGCCCCCAGGGCATCCCATGACAAAAGAAATGAAAATGGCTGGCGTATCTGCAGACCGAAGTGGACTCCACTCAGTCTTATTGTTAGGTCATTACATGTCAACATACATCACGTACCACGCAATTCGATTTCATCCCGCCGATCGATCTCAGATGCTTGTGATCCTTGTGAGGAGTTTGAAAAGTTTGGAGCTGTTGAGCGTCAGGCCACTATCTCACAGAAGGTACGAAAGTTACTGTATGAAGTATATATGTAAGTGAGAGAATAGTCTCTTGGAAACTGTCGTATTGTTAAATTTTTCTGTCTGTTCTCTGAATGATCATGGTTGTGTCTACTACTTATTATGCCTGGCAGCCGGACAGGATTTTGAAAATACTCCGAGTCTGGCAGTCCGATAAGTTCTTCTTCGCGAAATGTTCGATGTATGCAATGCTGTCTTTGTTTAGACCGCTAAGAAGTTGTCGATTACAGCCGTCAATTTGTTTGATCCATTGCTTGAACGGCACTCTATTCAAATCTCGCCATCGATCACTCGCTGAAAAGTACTCAAGCTATTAGCTAGGCACTTGTCGCAATCATTCAATGCTAAACGGTTTAAAATGAATACTGTACATACTTAGACTTCAATGCTGTTTATCAGCGCTATTTCGAACTTAACAGTATTCTTGAATACCCCGCCATCTTAACAGGCCTTATCACGGTTTGAAAGCCATCTTGACGGATACGCAAAATTAACAGTGTTTCCCTGGGAATCGGGGTTAAAATAACTTGAGAAAACCTTGAATGTAGAAAAATTTGTGAATGGTAAACTTTAGTTGTCAACCAAAGGATTTTACTGAGAAAATTTGAGGACCCTACCGGCACTAGAATTTGCCCAACGGAATTTTAAATTTTGTCATACAATTGCTCGAAATTTACGCTCAGTCAGAGATGCGTTTATGGGAAAAAATACCAGACAAATGTAAAGGAATTTTCAAAATTTCGCTGGCCAAATTCTAGTCAGTAATGTTGTCAGTAAAATCCTTTGGTTAGCAACTAAAGTTTACCATTCACAAATTTTCCTACATTCAAGGTTTTCTCAGGTAATTTTAAGGAGGCTCGAAAAGGGTTTTCAGCTGAGTGCTCGCGCGTAAGCCACACACGCAGTTCGTAAGCGCTCGCGTCAGCTCATTATTCAAATGGGTCACCACAGAAACCCATAAGGGTTGAAACGTGTAACGGCCCCTTGTGTGCCGGGAAACAAGCTTCTGAATATTCAATTTGCTAAGTACCATATTTGGAACAACAAGAGCAAGGGGTTTCCAAATATGGTACTTAGCACTGAAACATTCAACCAATCAGTTCGCACTGAATATTAGGAAGCTGTGAACGCGCGTTACACGTTTCAACCCTTATGGGTTTCTGGTCACCAGAAATAAACAAATACCGCTAATTTCGCTCACCTCTCTCCTAATTCCAATATATAGGTAATATATAAATAGACACCTATTTACGGAAACTACGAAAATTCTGCACAAACACTTTAATAGTCACTTAAACCCCTTTGTGTTGGCCTGTACATGTACCTCCACTCGCGTGAGTATGCGTACAGTACATGTAAATGCTGATCTTGTAACCCCCTAATTTTTTCCAATTTTGCAACTTTACTCGTTTATATCTCTGCTTCCGGATGGTGAAATTTTTTCATTTTTTGCATGTTAGCTTAGATTAATTCTAAATGTTTGTCTTTCAAATTTAAAAAAAAATCTGTCTGTGGAAAAAAAGTTTGAGACACATTTCAAAAAAATTGATTTTTCGGAAAAACCTACAGATTTTGTTGAATTTTAAATATTCTAGAGAGTATTTCTAACATTATCTGGTAATGCTGAATGGGAAAATTTCACCATCCCGTTTCTTCGAAAAAGACAACATGTTGATTTTAAGGCTCAAAGAAATGCCTAATATCGTTGCCATGGTAACGTTATTTTGGAGGAAAATATAATGTGAGAAATTTGCGATGGGTACTTTAATAATACCCCGGCCAAATTTCGTTTTGATATGACTACCCTAACTTTATCTAAGGACAGAATATGTTTATTTGTTTGAAAAAAAGAGAAACTATTTCAAGCCTCCTTAATGCAAATTCCCATGGAAACACTGTTATGTCGGATATGTTTGCCTACCCGTCAAGATGGCTTCCAAAACTGTGATATTAACCCTATTGCATGACAATAACATCTATCGTTATTACACCAAGACTTTCACTCGACAAAACGATCCGAAAACGAGCACTGTGTTTGGTTGATTCTTGGTCACAGGCCCCTGATCAATTCAACTGTTTCCCTCGGGAAACATACATACATCAATTAAGTGTATGTTGTATTCTGACTCTTTCTGTATTGTATTGTGACCCATTTGTTCAAAGAGCACAGCCCAGTGGTAACAAAGGTGTCAGGGTATTCAGGGTCACCCCTGTCACTTGAAATCCGGACACTACTTAACAATTAGACCCGTAGCCCTTGTGGGCTACGGGTCTAATTGTTTTCGTGTCACCCAACTAGTTGGACAGAAAAGGCAATAATAATATATTTATTTGACCGTAATAAAACAAAAGAAAACATCACCCTTTTTGCTACTCAAGGACTATTACTAATAGTCCTCTAGTTGCGTAGCCAATCAAAATGCAGGATTTGCATTAGTCCACTAGTTGGGTGATACTAAAATGCAATAGTCAAATTGTAGATTTCATCCATCCTGGTGAATGTCCCCAGAAATTTTGGAAAGTTTAGAAACGTTCGCGCGAAATTTTTTCAACATTGATTTTCTTCTGAAACTTTTACCACTGTAAGATGATGAGTTAGTTATGTCAGAAATGTAAAAAAAATGGGGCGTCACCGACTTCGTTTTGGAGAGAACATGCCCAGAAAAACACCAAAAATGTGACAAAATCGGGCTTCGTTAGCGAATAAGGCCAGTGTCTGTAAACCCAAATATATTGGAATTAAATCTTTGTTCTTAGAAGTGAAATCTTCTCTGCCAAATATTGTTTAAGTGGACTAATTAAGTGAATTTAGTCAACTGGTTAGGTTCCTTAAAGATCAAGTTCGCATTTAGCGACCTCAGTTTCACGCGCCTTGTAGCCCCAAGATGGCAGGATTTGATGTCCCGTGAGCAGAAATCTTGAAATTTTTTAAACTTCCCACGTTGATTTTTTGTTCATTTTTGGACAACGTGGAGATAATTGTAAATAAAATCCGTTTCTGGAAAGAAAAATAGGGGTCACCGAACGTCCAAGACCGTTAAATCCAGGCAAAGCTGTAGCAATGGCCTTTTACCCTATCAGTTCTCATTTTATTACTTAGCGCGCGCTCGTGTATGACGTGGCGTGTGCATTTGCGTGCGCAGTAAGGGTGCGCAGAAACAATTGGCGCGAACGTCCTTAAGTGCCAATAGTGACCAACAACAATTTTCTCCTAACAATATCATTACAGAGTCAAGAGATAAAGTTATGAGAATTATTAAAAGTGATCACCAAAGAGAAAATGCCATGGTCTTTTGTCAAATTCTCTGAACTAATTCATAAAGGAAATGTATCTAGATCACTTTGGAGAATTTGTATGTGGATATTGGGGCATAAAGGGTTAGCCAAAAAATCATCCAAATCCAGCACAAATATCTGTTTTTTAGGCTCCTGTTGAAGTCATCAATAAATCAATAATCATTAGTTAACTTACGCAACAGGACAGGAAAGGAAAGAGCCCTGTGTGACAAGCGTGACAATAACTTTGTTTGAAATAACTTTTTGCCAAACTTCACTTTCCTTAAAAGACCAGAAGTCTAAAGACCAGAAGTCTTTAATGTTAAGTGAAGTTCACGACCAAACAGGCAAGTAATAGCCCTGTTATGTTTGTCACACACAAACGTTTTGCCGTCCTTT
The DNA here is from genome assembly GCF_036669925.1 of Montipora capricornis. NCBI lineage: Eukaryota > Metazoa > Cnidaria > Anthozoa > Scleractinia > Acroporidae > Montipora > Montipora capricornis. Next base: position 64,183,662 of record NC_090885.1, read on the forward strand.
CCTTCCTGCTGTCCTGTTGCATAAACTCACTATTATCTCAGTCTCTACAAAGATGTTCATGCATGATGCAAGCATGGGAACAAGGCATAATGTGTGGATATAATTTAATGGGCCAATCCCCTTTTACATGTAACATGACTGTGACAGATCCATGGCATGCAATTTTTATGGTACAGTGATGCCTGCAGAGGCTAAAACCTGTTTCTTGAAAGTCCCAGTAACGTTGTGGGTGCAAAATAAAAAAGGCAATTCAAAATCTAAAGAATAACAGCGAGGGTCCCATCTAATAAACTACAGTCACTGTGGTATGATGCATCTTGTTTTGTTAGCCAATATTTTACATAATATTGTCATATGCTAAACTATTTAAATCTTCACCTTGAATGACACAAAATGCTACTAAATATGGGGTCGTTAATATGGCCTTTGTTTTTGCAACACTACTTTTCATAAATTACAACAGAATACAGCTGATTGATTTTTAATAAAACAAAATTTTTCACTAGAAGTCTTATGCTTGAGGTCTTTTGCCACTGATAGCTAATTATATAGAAATTTTACAGTAATTAACTGCATCAGAGTTTGATGCATTTGATGTCCAATAGAGTTAAGAATGTAGTTTAAGGGAGCAGAGTTGGATCTTCGGGGAAATTAGATACATGTATCACTTAGGGGGAGGGGTGTTACAGGTTTCCTGTATTTTTCTTTTCATGGTGTTGAATATTTTCCTCTTTGTTTGAGAGGGCATGGTCTGTACCTTGTGTCCTATCCCTTCCAAAAACCCCAATCATGATAGTCGATACCATTAAATATTTAAGTTATGTGAGCTGTTTATTGTGTTGCAACCAATGCAAACCACAAACTAAATAATTATTATTTACTTTGTATTGCTTATTATCAGTGTTATCATTATGATAAAAATTTCTATTCACCCAATGCATGCTGCCTGGAAATTTTGGAAGTCAATTTTGATGAGAAAGTTCATAATTATGTATTTGTATATGACTATTTTTGACATGTAAGTAGTTGTCACAATAATATTGCAATCTTTGGAGGTCACAGGGCGTCCCCACCTATGAAAGAAAAACATAACCGTATGATTAAAGCTACAAGTGGTCCACACCATCTGAAGATCACAGGGTTTAACCAACAGCATTACTCCATCACCAACCTTATTTTAATAATCAACCCATGCAACCATGGTATTTCATTAGAAGGTATGATGCTATCAACCTAGTGAAGTATAGTGAAAACTGTTAACAAAACTACTATGTTGTGACCGTGCACACTCTGACTGGATAGAAATTTATCCAGTGGATGGCATGTTACTTTTTAACTGGAAGTAGGCCACTCAAGAGAAAGACAGGAAACTTTTCAGACAAATCAGAACCTGTTGATTAGCAGCACAGTAGCTTCATTGTATCATTTTCAAAATTTAGTACTGTATTGAAACTTTTGATCTTAAATGCAAAGATGGCAAACATAAGGTCCGAAAAGTTACTGGGCCTTTTGAGAAATGGGCCCAAGATCTCAATATTACTATAGACGGGTTTTCATGAAGAATTCTAGTAACAGGAGAAAGGTGTAACGTCACAGGAGAAAATTTGAAAGAGGCCCACGTCTGAGTAAAAAATAGTCATAAGAGATTGAACGTTGGCCAGAGAATTCAGCGTAGTAAACAGAGAATGCCTAATGAACACCCTAACTATAGAATGATCTTCTGTTTTATGCTTAATCAAAAAAACATATTGGAAAAGAGGCAATTACCAACAACTTCATTAGTTTGCAAATACTGGGGATGCAACAAGTAATGCTCCAAAAATAATCTGCTTTTAGCCGTGGTCTACATAAAAAGTACGATTGTGTTAAATCCAAGGTATAGTACGGCAAGGGTTTCAAAACAAGCTGGCGATGACCAGAGCTCCACCGGCTACTTGATTGTATATCGCCGGCTACTCTTGTCATAACAATCAGCTCACGACAGCTGCCTCCTTTTCCAGAGTCGGCCACCTATTTCAAAACATTATTTTTGAAACCCCTGGTAAGGAGTACTTCACAGAACATAACTCCCCCCAAATTATCTTGAACAAGTTGCATTTTTCCCGAATTATAATACCGTGTAGCATGAAATTTTTGCGGGACTTTTATTTTGCGCATTGGAGATTTTTTGAGGTTTGCGGGAATAAATTTTTGCTGCTCGAATGAACTGAAATTTCCGCTGGGAACTAATTTTTGCGGTTTTCTTTTCAAGCAGCAGCACTATCATTTTCAACTTCTATTACTCTTTTTGGTTAAAAAAAACCCCTCAATCATCGAGAACGGGTGGAAAAAGTGTGGCATCCTGCAGGCCTTAGAAAATGGTGTCCCTTCGGATGACCCGTTCGAGCAAGCTAAACGTGACCTTTTGATTGACTACTTTGTGTTCGTTTCTTGTGCCTCAGAGACTGGAAAAGTATTGACTTAACCTTCTATCGTTTCGTTTTGTTTTAGCAAGCTCCGATTGCTTTTTCTCAATGCAAATATCAAAATAAACGATCTTTCTTACCCCAATGTATGATATATAGTAACACCAGTGGATTAAAAGCCACTTTTATTTATATTAACGGGAGTAAATTTTTGCGGTTTTTAATTTTGCTGGTGTTTTTTCTCTGCTGGAACTTATTTTTGCGTACCATCCGCAAAATCTGCAAAAATTAAACCCCGCAAAATAAAACTGCTATACGGTATACAATACTCTGGTAATAATTTGAATAACCTACCTGACAGCTTCACTTCGTCAAAGAAAAAGGAACTCACATGCCAGATCTAAAACTACACTTTTGAATTTCTCAAAAAAAAATTCCCAAAAAACCTATTTCAACCTTGTGCTTTAATTAATGTAAGCTTATAATTCCTACAAATGGGGAAAAGTGACTGTCAATGAAATGTCATTTTTTAAATTAAATAAAAATTAATTAAGAATTTAGATGGAAGCCATCAGGGAAATGAATAATGAAAAACCTTGTACCTGAATAATTTGAAGCACATTGCGTTTATTTTTACATTTTGCAAGGGCTAAAGGTGTAATTAGTCATCTGTCATGTAATAACACCAAAGAAAATTGCCAATGGGAGCCTGAGAAAATGAAAGTCAAATTTCACAAAATTACATTTTACACATGAAATGTTGAGGGTTTTACTTGTGTTTTCACAATCCTTGTGAAATTTCACATTCATTTACTTGATTAGATCTTTAGCCCATGAAAATGAAAAAATGAATGCAATGTTCTTACTCTATAGCTGGCAATTAAAATTATTCAGTGGACAAGGTGTCAGTCCACTGAAAATTAAAATACTCAATTTCCTGGTGGATTCCGTCTTAAGTTCTGTTTTAACTAAAGTTTCGGTAAAAAAGCAAACCTGTTTCAAAGTAACGATTTCACTTGTTAAGTGCCTGCATCAGTTTCAGGAAAAACTCGTGATCTTTTTTTGGTCGTTTCTCATCAGGGGCACCCAACGTCAATCTTTGGAAAATATCTTTTCGGAAGACAGAGATCTAGAATTTTCGAAACATTTGTTGTAAAATTGCTTGCCTGCCTGTCCTAGGATTTTCGAACTTCTAAAAATTGGTATAACTGTTCATTTTTAATGGATTTTTACCCTAAAAAGGTCACCTAGAATTTTTGGGAGCCTTTTTACTGGCTGAAATTTTCGAAAAGGGAAGTTTTCATCCCTATAATTTTCGGATTACTAGACTTTCAACGATAAAAATATGCCTATATCTACCGCTTACATGCTAATATGTTTAACAAGGCTATGTTTAGTGGTTTTGAACCATATTTTCGTTGGGTTCCCCTGTCTCATCCGTTTCTTTTTCTCTTCTCTCTCGTTCTTCCTCTGCGTCTAAAAAAACGCCTTTCAGGAAGGCTTCTAAAGCCTTGTCGATTTTGTTGAAACCATCGGCAGCTGAAAGTTGCCTCTTGTTTCCTATGAAAGCTTCGATGTTTCTGAAAATACAGTGTACTACATGTAAGGTGCACTCAGAAACGTCCATTTTCATTGGCCGTCAAAAACAATCATTTCATTGTTTTACATTGTTTCGTTGCTCAATAAAATATGCTGTTTTCAGATTTTGGTTGCGTCCTGGGGATAGCTAGGTTTTGTTGACACCTGTTGCATTTTAACTTTTCTATTATAACTTCCGCTTACGAAAAAAGAAACACTTCCAGTTTATACGAATGAAGCAGCTACAAATTACCTGCCAATTCATGCTCCTAAAATACTTCAGAAGAACTGCCACTTCTACTACTGTTGTTGTCGCTGCTGCTGCCCTTCGGGATGATCTCAATATTTCCACTTTCGTCTTCACACGATGATTCTGCAACAATTGTTGTCGAATTTATGACAACTTTTGGTTGTGTACTCGGCTTATCGGCTAGTATTTTATCCAGCTCATCAAAGAATGGAGGTTTTTCCGGCGCTTGGTGTGGCGTTTCCCGTCTTCTTAAGTTCGTCTTTGTATTGGCGGTATGCTGTTACAAAAGTGTGGAGGCGGGTTTTGCAGGCCTCTCCGTCGCGCTCTTCATATCCACAGGCCATTAAAAAGTCGCCAATTTCTTGCCATATTGGCTTTTTCCTAGTACAGAACTTCGTTTTCGTCTCCCCATTTTTCGAGCGAAAGTCTACTTTCCCGGTCCTCCCACGTTCTTCCGCGAACCATTTTTGGAGCCGCCATTTTGAAACAGTTTAGTTTCGCGCGAAAGTTAAAGTACCTAAACTACTAAACTACCTGCAGGTTGTTTAGTAAAACATGTTTAGATCGCATCAGCGTAAGATGTGAACTGTTTTTATTTTAAACCGAGTTTAACTAAAGATCATTTAAGCATGTTTAGGCGTTGGTGTGAACGGGGTATAATTAAGAGACAGAAAGTAGTGACAATGTAGGGTTTCCATGAGGCTTTCATGTACTTTGACAATTTCAAGGACGTTTTCTTCCTTTCCCTGAGGAACAAGGGTGTTGTTTAAATAACAAATGAACTGAAGGGGGTAGTTTCTAAAGAAACTGTGGTGCTGCGTCGGTGGGGAAGTAGTACACAAAAATTTGTGATAATTCTAATTGACCACCGTACAGGCTACTACCGAAATCACTAAACTGTTTGCACCACGAAAAAAATGATCGATCGCATTTGAGTTTCGACTTGCTCACGTGACCATTTGGAGTGCCCCAATGTGTGACGTGTCATTCTTGATGTGAGCGAGGCTGTGGGAAAATAAAGAAACGGACCACCGCATGAGATGAATGTGTACGAAGAACTTTCCACCGTTTGGAAATGATATGCGGTGACTGATGGCTGAACGGCGGGGAGATGTTTCAACAGAGTTCTACCCGGGACGTTTTAGAGATATAGGATTAAAGTACAAAATGAGTGGTCTTACAGTTTCACACATATGGAAGACGTTTTGTCCCGCCTTCGATGTTCCACAACGACCGATAAGAACAAACGAGAAGAGATGTCAAATATTTTCTTTTACATTTATTTGCAACATTACCGTTCTTGAAATCGTTTTGATTACTAAATGAAAATAGTGACTGCTTATTTGTTCTCCACGACTGACATTCAATGACATGTTGACGATTCATATAATTTTCGCAGAGAATTTGTCTTCGAATTTACGTCAACCAAAACAACAACAAGGGATAAAAACTCAAACTTATCATTGGAGTGAGACTTCGGTATCGATTCCAGTGAACAGTTTGTCGATACTATACTGGTATTTATAGACCATACAATTTTCGTATACGAGCATGAAATTTGAAACAACTGTGCATCATGTGTTTACATTGAACTGCCTCGCAAGCGTATGACATTTTTATTTTCTTCTTAGACAAGCGCGCAAGTCTTTACACTACCTCGAAGTATCCAGCTTTGCCATGTATGGTACCGAAGGTCGCTTTTTATCAGCAGTTGCAGTAAATCTAGTTCTGGTTCTTCCAACTTTTTCGGTTGACCCTTAGCTGTGTGACGATGGAAGTAATTTTCGGTTGCACGTTTGACCAAACTCGTCTCCCATATTTTTGAAACACTGTAAGACCACTCATTTTTGTACTTTAATCCTATGTCTCTAAAACTTCCACGGGTAGACCTCTGTTCAAACACTCTCCCAATCCGCTCAAGCCATCAGTGACCACATATCATTTCCAACCGGCGAAAAAGTTCTTCGTGCAAATTCCGAGTATAAAGTATTCATAAGTCAATGAATCAATGAGTCATGAGTCCACATACGTTAGCACAGTTACCCTAACCTAAGAAAATGAAACCCTAAAATTTCAGGGAGTGTTTTTGGCCTAATCACTGAAGCGAGGGTTTAGGGTTTAATCAATAACCTATTGCTACATTGTATCTTGACTCTGAGTCTCATTGACTCAAGGGACTCATTGACCATTTGACTCAATAAATCATG
>NC_090885.1:64195911-64253411 GCF_036669925.1 Montipora capricornis
TATACCAGTTGAAACCGTGGTAAAGTCCTTTTAGGCGTTTTCGAAATAGTATTTTAAAGATTCAGCGGGGAAAAAACAATGCAACTTGTTAGAGCAGAACGGGGAGCCTCTTAAACCAAAGGACAAGCCCGTAAAGAAGTCTGGTGGCATGTAACGGACAATATTATATGGCTTCATGGGAAAGAAAATGGACGAAAACATCTGGCAAGTCTAAACCTAGAGCAAAGAATAGGAGGCAGGAAAAGCGCCTATTCCACGAGCTACCCCATGTGTATCAATAAGTTAAAGTCGGATCCTAGAGGGAACCGTTATTTGCCAGTGAGCTTATACGTTCTGTTATGGCGACACCGTCGATCTTTCCAGAGAGGAAGTCGAACTGGATGAATAATCAGAAAACCGTACAGGCTCTCCCAAGTCGTGCCCCAAACTCAAACCGCTTCCGGCAAATACCTCTTAAGCCACCAAATTGCATCATAATCACAAAGTGAGCTCATGTTACCTTAAGAGGAGAAAAACTCGTGTTGCCCTTAGTCGAGCAACTTTCCAGGGAGGTCTGATTCTGTTAAATTAAACCGGTCATGATGTACAGTTCCATCAGTATGTACTATGAGCGTTTCGAATACTAAGTTGAGGAAGATTATGAAACCACAAGAAGTATAAACCATAGACGAAATGTATACACAGGTAAATCACTCATCTTGTGTTGCCTCATCAAAAGGAAAAGACAAGATCGTGTTTCCTTATTAAAGCAGAGATTCCTTAGCTTCAGTTTTTTAAAAAACAACACCCAAAAGAATTCATACACGGATAAGGTCATGTGACAACATTTGAAATCCATGCCAGCCAAAGCTAACAGCCTAACTTAGTTGTGAGTACAAACACAATCATCAGGTACACTAACCTGGTGTCTTGAGTACTTGAATAAAACAGTGTGGTAAGCCGAAGGGATGTAGTAATTGAAATAGAATTGTTACTGAGGCCCAAGGGTAACACGAGTAGGCGAAAAATTGACTTTATGGTCACAAAAAGAGTCCCGTCTTGGCGCAGGTTGGCTATATCGGAACGGACACGTTATCGCAAAAAATGAGTTTCTTGTTTACAGTTAAAAAATCGATTTAATTTAACAAACAACGAGTTGAGTAACTCGCGTATAGGAGCGGGGGAACACTTTTCTCTTTTCTCTGCTCCTTCGGTTTTGGACGTAGGTAATAGTTTCCAAGAAAACCGCAGTAAATATGATTGCCAAAAAAATCTAAACCAAGGATATTTTAACGATGCTCCGACAAGTCATACCGGTACCCCTGCGGGAGCAGTTTTGGTTTCTAGCCGTTCCGCGCATTCACCGAGAGAGAAGAACCACTCCGCATCTAGCGAAGCAACCGTTAGTTTCTTTGAGTGAGGCCCGCCGTCCGCAGCGCGCCAAGGACGAATGAAAGTTGTTTAAATTTGAACCGGTATAAAAAAAAGTTAGGTAACTTGTGTTTTGGGGCGGCGCTTGCGCGTGCGGTTCAGATACGGACTGCTGCGTTTGGGTTGGAGACCTGCTGTGTAGGAGATATTCACCGCGAAATAAGACGAAATGTGATGTCAAATACATCACAGTAGGATGTGACTTACCTCGCACATGCTCGAGTGGAAAAATCATAACGGTTGCTCGCAGTGGTTTCTTTCTCGGGAAGCGTAAGAGAAACCAACTGCTCGCAGGGTAGCCCCTCATAACCGTGGAATTCGCGAAAGTAACGGTCCCCACCCGTTTCTTTCAGATTTAAACATGCCTAAAGGGCCGCTACTTTCGGGCTAGCTGTTACTTTTCGAATAGTTTAAAAAACGTTTTGGTAATTTCAGTTAGAAGCCCTACCGTCCTCGTGGGTGAAAGAGGCGACAGCGTTCAAACATGGAGATCGAAAAAGTTCATTACAGTGTATTTGTTCAGATTACATGGTGGGGTTAACGCAACCAAACAAAAAAACAAGCTGGGCAAGAAAAAAACCTTTTCTAGCCCTGACGACGTGCAGCGGAGTAGGGTTTCGATGTGTATTTTTCGTGTCGATTCTGTAATCGATGTTTATCGTAATATGCACGGTAGTGGTTGTCGTAGCATTTTTCGGTAGGATTCATCATCGTCATCATCGTCACCATCAGGGCTAAATTCACTCCTTGCCGAGTAGAACCTCTCCCTGGATTCATTTCCCACAGGTAATTCTGGTCCTTAGCTTATTTCGACCATGCAGGTGCCAAACGGTTCTGGTGAGATTATCTCCCCATCCTGGTTTTGGAAGACCCTGTTTTCTGGTCGACATCTCTTAGGGTCTAAACTAAACTAAGGATCACATTAAAGGTTCTGGCCTTTTAGTCCACTCAGGTTAGTTCCATCCGCATTACGCACTGCTCATCACGCATTACGTTTATTTAAGCAATAGAGGAACGTTTTTCCGTGTTTCCAATAGCCCTCATCTAAACACAAGGAGGAGTCTGGGAGGAATTCCGATAGACAGTTATTGCAAACCCAAGGGTTTTGCGTAAACTGTCGGAGACAATTCTCCCAACTCCCCCGAGTGTTAAGATGAGGTTATGGAAACACGGAAAAAGTTTTTTATTGCTTTTTCATTATCTCAAAGATAATTCTTACTTCTAGATTGAAACAAGATTTTTCCATGATACAACACGCTCATATTTCCTACAACCAATCAAAAACGCGCATCTGACATCACATAACAAATCAAAATTCGTTGTGATGTCACAACCGTGTTTCCATACTCCTCATCTATAACACAGCTATTGACCAATGAGAATGCGCGTACTATCCTAATTACTGGGTTGCCAAACCAAGTTTGGGAAATCTGCTTTTCATTTCTTTCTCTGTTTTGTTTATGTTTTTTATTTTTTTTTCCGTGTCATGAAAAGTCTTCCTTGCCTGTCCCTCCACCTGCTGAGTATCATTTGTCATGGGGTGTAGAGTCTTTCTGCGCGTATGTTTGGTAAGTTTGAGGAGGTACTAAAAATGCATAGAGTTTTTTTCCGGTGGACACAGTAGAATATTTAACGTGAACCTGCAATGGTCCGTCGAAAGTCATAGTAAACGCGAATTGGCCGTTTTAGTGGAATCTTTAAACAAAATATACCCTTATGGAAGCTCTAATGGCCCCCCCAAATCAATGGATAACAAGACAGGCGGTGAAAATAAATATCTTGAATCGTCAGCAACAAGTAATGGTCTTCGACAAAATGCTTCTTTCGGCCGTCGATATCACAAACTGAGGTTTGTCTTGAAGTGAAACTACGGGAAAAGGCAGCCCAAGCTAACTTTATGTTAGGCTAACTCCTGATGTTATGTACAACATTGAAACCAAATGGCAAATTCTGTATGGGTTTAACAAACATTTTTGAAGGAATCGGACGCCTTAAATGCATCTGTGATTTACTGCAGTCGCAGTCAGTTGTCTGACAATTTACATATTTTTTGTTACTCAACGTCTGCACAGTCCTTCAGGTTTATTTTTTTATAAAAAAATGGAAGAGGTGACATTTGAAGAGTTATTTGAAAGAAACCCTGTTGTCTTATGTGTGCTTCATTATTCATAGGAAAAGGTTCTTCAGGAAAGAGTATGATCCTGAAATTTTGTTTTTGTTGCGTATGGTAATGTTTGACAACGTATGTGGGTCCTCTTGTTTTCCTCACGCAATGAAATAAGGAAGGGTTGTTTTTTGGCCTCTAATAGCAAATTTTTGTATGTTTCAAAAACAATTTTTCGCTGTAAAAGAAGGTTTTTGTGAGGATTTCCCCAGCCTTTGTGAATTTATCCATGTGGTAGTTTTCGCGGCTTAACAAATCTGCATATGTGGAGTTGAAAATGTGATACGGGAGGATTTTTGTCGGTAGTGCACCGTAAGCAGCGCGTAGCATAAGTCCCGAAAAATAAACAGGTCTGTTGGAAGCATGCTTGAGTTTCAACAAAAAAATAAGCCCCAAAATCTGCAAAAAATTGTGACGGCTGATGAATAATAAAGTCGCTGCTATTTCCAAAACGATGGGATTACCTGGTGATAAATAACCTCGGTCTTTGTAGAGTAAATTTTTGAACTTTGGCAGAGAACACCAAAGCAGGGCGATTGTGATTCTATTGTACAAACTTTATAATGAATTGAAAGAAAAGGAAAACTAACAAAAAACAAACCAACCCCGGTATCTTGCCATCATTGAAAGCACGGTTGCCGGGTCGCTATTTTGCGAGTAAACACGCCGCGGTAAACTTGATCACGGCGCCCGCTGAATTCGATGTCACTTTCCATTTTCGATTTACTTGTGCAGCCAAAAGTACAATAACAAAATTGAACGAAGGTATCTGTTATATTCACGGTTCAAAATTGATGTTGTTTTCATGTCGTAGATTTTGTTGCTGATGGCTAAATATTTATTCTCGATCGACCGTACTGATAGCCTACGTGTAGCCGTTCGGGGAGTGGGGGGAGGGGGAGGGTACGGCTACACGTAGGCTACCGTCCTGAAAACCTCCTTCTGCTCTTCCCAAAAACTGTGTATCAATATTTATTTACTTTTGCATCAATATTTGCTTTGCATAAAGCAGGCTAACAAAATCTGTAGTACCTTGCTTAGTTCGCATTTTTGAGCGTTAAATAGAATTTTCGGTCCTATCCTTCTGTTACAAAGTGGTATATTTTTTAGGTCACCCATCCAGATACCAACCCCACCGGACTCCTTAAGTGAACTTTTGTATTACAAAGCTGTCAGACGATCAGAGTGCACGCTTAAACTTTGGTGAAAGCAGTTGTGAGGGAACTTGAAAATGATCAACATGTCAGCCTAGAAACCAAGTTTGCTCGATTCCTTTTTATAAGGGAATAACATAACTTTTTGAGGGAATATTGCAAATATTCCCTCAAAAAGTCATGTCATTATTATTATTATTATCAATAAACAAGGCCAAATGATACCAAGAATGCGAGTTTTAATAATACAAGCTAAGTGAATAACGAATTCAAAGTCACTTCAATCATCATGTACGTGTTGATTGAACAAGCTATTAAAGAATCAACTCAGTCCAGTGAACTTATTTAAAATTACCGAAAAAATGCGTAAAATCGTCTACAAATAATAGGCATATCACAAAGTGGAAGCAAGAACCAATCAGCTGTAGGGCTGATAATGCATTAGCAGCCCGCTGTCAGTCTTTTGCGGCCCGCCGAGCGTGTGTTTTAAAGAGGCCGATTTTCTATTTGGCCGCGTATATTGATAATAATATGGAATAAAGCGCTGTGTTACTGCACTACCACACGTACGCAATGCGTGCCTATATTTTCTAAAGCTGAAAGGAATTTTTTCTTCTGACAAATGATTAATAGGCTGGTAGTCAGGTTTTTAACCGCAGAAAAAAGATCTGTTTCGTCGTATGAACTTGTGAGCCAAAGGGCACGGCTTCTGGGTGACCCCTTAAATGGTCTTAATGACCCCCGAAAAATTGACTGGAACGCTGCATTTTAATACCACTCCACTCAGTCCCTTCTGTTTTTGAGTAACACGTACCACAGGCAACGCAGTGTACGCTCATGGAGCGTCTAGATTTCTACATTGTAACAGAGTATTTCTATTTATCTACTGTTTACCTAACGGTGACTTTTCAATTAATGCAAGACATAAAGTCAAAATGGCAGCCTAAACTTTCTGGACTTTTTTCAGAGATATAATATACTTCGATTCTTTCAGTTAACCCTCCCCCCCCCCCCCCCTAGATCCTCCACTGCCTCCCCCTGTTTATCTACACAGGAGATAAACTTAAATGAGAATTCCGCACAGTTCTCAGTTCTTCGTCGCTTCGTGCTGCATCCCGGACCCTTAAATTTGCAGCAACGGCTGCGTCTCGAGTCTCGAGGAGCTTCAACACGTAATACTGTTGAACCGCCTTGTTCAGTCCACACGTAAGGAGGTGGGAGTCAAGACTGGAAGTTGCACGTCGTCGTCTTCCATGTAGCGCAAGGGCCGATTATTCAGCGCCACTTCCCCATCAAGGATGACTTCTAATAGTTTTGTATAGACCACCAGGGCACTCTGCTGAGGTTCAACTGCCATTTTATTCCCAGACGGCAAAGGAAATCATTCAGACGTTCATCGGCGATTACTGTTTCAAGCCATTTTGTAGCTCCTACAAACGTAAGTCCGTTGTCTGAGTAAATCTTCATTGGTCGGCCGCGACGAGCAATGAATCTGTTCAAGCTTCTTATGAACTCACTGGTATCCAAACTGGGCAGTAGATCCAAGTAAGCCCTCCTCGTCACGCTTCAGGCGTAAAGCGTGAAACCCGCCTTTCCTTCAAGATTCTTTCGCTTGCCATACTTTAGTGATGCTGCGAAGTCACCTCCAATGACATGCGATGCACTTTGGCCGTCCGTGCGGTCTTTAGGTAGCTATCCAGGCTGTGGAACGGCAAGGTCCTGGCATTGAAACTCTTTCTTTTTTAATTTTTTAACAAGGGCTAGGAGCGGCGCAAAGGAAGACTGTCTGTAGTTGTATACTTAACCTTTATTTCCGATGCCTTTCGTGTCAAACTGAGACTTCTTCAGGGAATTAATACAACTAGCGTAGGGCAGCATATATAGCATATAGGTGGGCATCGTTTAGCCTACACCTTTCCATGAATATTAACTAAAATATGCTGAGATACGCTGACTACGGAGCGTTAAAAGAAACACCTAAATACATATGTTAATGCATGTTACACAGCGGTTTTCAATTGAGTGTCGAAAGTAATTAGCAAAGTGCTTTGGTTTTGCATTACTGTTGGCAGTGATTGGTTCAAAGTTCTCGCGTTACTGTACTTTTTCAACCAATCAGAAGTGAAAGCAAAACCAATCGTGGCTCGTGCGTGCACATTTTCCCACTCTTTCTGTCGGCTACGTGTAATTAATTCGAGTTTTGATTGGTTTACTGGATTGTCTCCTTTTTGATTGGCCAAAGTAATTACTTTGGTTTTGGTTTTACGACACTCGATTGAAAGTCGCTCTATTTTGGGGGTCATGCGATTAGCGCTAAACCATTTATAGTATGGCTAAACCAATTTACAATACGCTAAACCATTTGATTTAAGACTAAACCGATTCACCATAGACCGTATTCATAAATGGCGGCCAAGAAATTATTCTTTATGCTAATCATCCTCACTAGCCTCTTTAGCACGGACAAAATTCAAAGGAACTTTTGCTCCAAAGTGAGGCTAGTGAGGATGATTAGTTAAGAAAGGGAAAGGAACTTTAATTAACTGACTAGTTGTTCTTGCGCTGGAGTACGATTGGAAACACTGGAACCTGAATTTAACAATTAACGCAAATCAAGTCAAATGTTGGTTTTTGAGGAGAGGGGAGGGGGAGGAGAGTTTTCAAAGCCTCACTCAGGGTACAATTTACCCGAACTCAAGTCACAGATCAAAGAAAACTAGCCACAGTTACCAGTTCTATCTACTCGGTATCTGGTCCCTGAAGGTTGTCACGAGATACTTGCAAAACTTGAACGGAAAAATAATGTGGACGTGGTTCAGTATTCGTATAGTGCATGGGTTTCTTGGTTTCTGAAGGTTGCTTCTCTGAATGACTCAAAAGTTGATAGGCAAAACTAAGGAATTTCAGAGGATAGTTTCAAAATACCATCAATGTCGTCGGTTTTGGTGGTGGTGTTCAATATTCGTGAGGAAAAGCAAAGGAGGCATTTAGTTTTAAAAGTAATTTAAACAAGAAGAGAAAATGTGAATACAAGGTGAACCAGGTGAAGCAAGCCAACAATTCGTCTTTTAATCATAAAAATTGCAATTTCCTCCGGCCTCAAACAAAAACCCTGGACTATGCGGGGATTAGCCGGGGATTAGGCACAAATATTGTGCCGCGGTAGGTGGGGCATTAGCCTTATTTGGAATCTTGAGGTACTTTAAGTGCAGTATTGGTGTCAAAATGTTGTACTGATCTTGCATTTTGCATGAAATGACCTTGCGCTATCAAACAATAGGACGTTATGCATCAAGAAATGAGGCACTATTAGCGAACTAGAGGACCTTCATAAAATGAATTCTTACTATCAACCACGCGCAGCACATCATGAAGATGCAACTGATGCCACGCAACATCAAATGCAAAAAGCTCAGCATTAAAGATCAGTACAACAAACTGCGACCTTAATTTTGACTCCAATACCGCTCCATACGGTGAAGCAGGAATTCATGGCAAGTGTTTAGTTTATTGGTAGAAATAATTCTTTTTCATTGTTCGTGGAAGACTTTAATGCGTATCGCGTTTGTACTTTTTGCTCTTAGGTTGTAAGTTTTTTACTAAATCGTGTTTTGAGGAGTTAAATTTCCATTTTATGTGGATGAATTTGCTTCTGTTCGATGTTCGTTTGACGTCTAGCAGCGTTACATATACATAAAGTTTTCACGAGTATGTTTGTGAGTAGATCTAATTATTTTTATTTTTAATATGGTCCACAAGAGGGCGGGGGATTAGACAGCCCCCATATCGGGGCATTAGATCCCATTAGAAACGGGAAATGCTTATTTTCCGTCTAATCCCCGGGGTTAGAGGGTGGGGGAGGGAGTTACAGTAACTGGTGCATAAACAAATCGGAATCCCGCTAGATGGGTGTCCGATTTTGTCATCACTCGTACGGACCTTTTTGCAGATACGCCGGCCATTTTGATTTCTATTGTTTCAGAGGACATTATGGAATGCTCAGGGGTAAAATCAATATGTATTTGCCCCCAGGGCATCCCATGACAAAAGAAATGAAAATGGCTGGCGTATCTGCAGACCGAAGTGGACTCCACTCAGTCTTATTGTTAGGTCATTACATGTCAACATACATCACGTACCACGCAATTCGATTTCATCCCGCCGATCGATCTCAGATGCTTGTGATCCTTGTGAGGAGTTTGAAAAGTTTGGAGCTGTTGAGCGTCAGGCCACTATCTCACAGAAGGTACGAAAGTTACTGTATGAAGTATATATGTAAGTGAAAGAATAGTCTCTTGGAAACTGTCGTATTGTTAAATTTTTCTGTCTGTTCTCTGAATGATGATCGTTGTGTCTACTACTTATGCCTGGCAGCCGGACAGGATTTTGAAAATACTCCGAGTCTGGCAGTCCGATAAGTTCTTCTTCGCGAAATGTTCGATGTATGCAATGCTGTCTTTGTTTAGACCGCTAAGAAGTTGTCGATTACAGCCGTCAATTTGTTTGATCCATTGCTTGAACGGCACTCTATTCAAATCTCGCCATCGATCACTCGCTGAAAAGTACTCAAGCTATTAGCTAGGCACTTGTCGCAATCATTCAATGCTAAACGGTTTAAAATGAGTACTGTACATACTTAGACTTCAATGCTGTTTATCAGCGCTATTTCGAACTTAACAGTATTCTTGAATACCCCGCCATTTTAACAGGCCTTATCACGGTTTGAAAGCCATCTTGACGGATACGCAAAATTAACAGTGTTTCCCTGGGAATCTGGGTTAAAATAACTTGAGAAAACCTTGAATGTAGAAAAATTTGTGAATGGTAAACTTTAGTTGTCAACCAAAGGATTTTACTGAGAAAATTTGAGGACCCTACCGGCACTAGAATTTGCCCAACGGAATTTTAAATTTTGTCATACAATTGCTCGAAATTTACGCTCAGTCAGAGATGCGTTTATGGGAAAAAATACCAGACAAATGTAAAGGAATTTTCAAAATTTCGCTGGCCAAATTCTAGTCAGTAATGTTGTCAGTAAAATCCTTTGGTTAGCAACTAAAGTTTACCATTCACAAATTTTCCTACATTCAAGGTTTTCTCAGGTAATTTTAAGGAGGCTCGAAAAGGGTTTTCAGCTGAGCGCTCGCGCGTAAGCCACACACGCAATTCGTAAGCGCTCGCGTCAGCTCATTATTCAAATGGGTCACCACAGAAACCCATAAGGGTTGAAACGTGTAACGGCCCCTTGTGTGCCGGGAAACAAGCTTCTGAATATTCAATTTGCTAAGTACCATATTTGGAACAACAAGAGCAAGGGGTTTCCAAATATGGTACTTAGCACTGAAACATTCAACCAATCAGTTCGCACTGAATATTAGGAAGCTGTGAACGCGCGTTACACGTTTCAACCCTTATGGGTTTCTGGTCACCAGAAATAAACAAATACCGCTAATTTCGCTCACCTCTCTCCTAATTCCAATATATAGGTAATATATAAATAGACACCTATTTACGGAAACTACGAAAATTCTGCACAAACACTTTAATAGTCACTTAAACCCCTTTGTGTTGGCCTGTACATGTACCTCCACTCGCGTGAGTATGCGTACAGTACATGTAAATGCTGATCTTGTAACCCCCTAATTTTCCCTGATTTTGCACCTTTACTCGTTTACATCTCTGCTTCCGGACGGTGAAATTTTTTCAGTTTTCGCATGTTAGCTTAGATTAATTCTAAATGTTTGTCTTTCAAATTTTAAAAATTCTGTTGGTGAAAGAGACACATTTCAAAAAAATTGATTTTTCGGAAAAACTGGCCTACAGATTTTGTTGAATTTTAAATATTCTAGAGAGTATTTCTAACATTATCTGGTAATGCTGAATGGGAAAATTTCACCATCCCGTTTCTTCGAAAAAGACAACATGTTGATTTTAAGGCTCAAAGAAATGCCTAATATCGTTGCCATGGTAACGTTATTTTGGAGGAAAATATAATGTGAGAAATTTGCGATGGGTACTTTAATAATACCCCGGCCAAATTTCGTTTTGATATGACTACCCTAACTTTATCTAAGGACAGAATATGTTTATTTGTTTGAAAAAAAGAGAAACTATTTCAAGCCTCCTTAATGCAAATTCCCATGGAAACACTGTTATGTCGGATATGTTTGCCTACCCGTCAAGATGGCTTCCAAAACTGTGATATTAACCCTATTGCATGACAATAACATCTATCGTTATTACACCAAGACTTTCACTCGACAAAACGATCCGAAAACGAGCACTGTGTTTGGTTGATTCTTGGTCACAGGCCCCTGATCAATTCAACTGTTTCCCTCGGGATCATACATCAATTAAGTGTATGTTGTATTCTGATTCTTTCTGTATTGTATTGTGACCCATTTGTTCAAAGAGTGCAGCCCAGTGGTAACAAAGGTGTCAGGGTATTCAGGGTCACCCCTGTCACTTGAAATCCGGACACTACTTAACAATTAGACCCGTAGCCCACAAGGGCTACGGGTCTAATTGTTTTCGTGTCACCCAACTAGTTGGACAGAAAAGGCAATAATAATATATTTATTTGACCGTAATAAAACGAAAGAAAACATCACACTTTTCGCTACTCAAGGACTATTACTAATAGTCCTCTAGTTGCATAGCCAATCAAAATGCAGGATTTGCATTAGTCCACTAGTTGGGTGATACTAAAATGCAATAGTCAAATTGTAGATTTCATCCATCCTGGTGAATGTCCCCAGAAATTTTGGAAAGTTTAGAAACGTTCGCGCGAAATTTTTTCAACATTGATTTTCTTCTGAAACTTTTACCACTGTAAGATGATGAGTTAGTTATGTCAGAAATGTAAAAAAAATGGGGCGTCACCGACTTCGTTTTGGAGAGAACATGCCCAGAAAAACACCAAAAATGTGACAAAATCGGGCTTCGTTAGCGAATAAGGCCAGTGTCTGTAAACCCAAATATATTGGAATTAAATCTTTGTTCTTAGAAGTGAAATCTTCTCTGCCAAATATTGTTTAAGTGGACTAATTGAGTGAATTTAGTCAACTGGTTAGGTTCCTTAAAGATCAAGTTCGCATTTAGCGACCTCAGTTTCACGCGCCTTGTAGCCCCAAGATGGCAGGATTTGATGTCCCGTGAGCAGAAATCTTGAAATTTTTTAAACTTCCCACGTTGATTTTTTGTTCATTTTTGGACAACGTGGAGATAATTGTAAATAAAATCCGTTTCTGGAAAGAAAAATAGGGGTCACCGAACGTCCAAGACCGTTAAATCCAGGCAAAGCTGTAGCAATGGCCTTTTACCCTATCAGTTCTCATTTTATTACTTAGCGCGCGCTCGTGTATGACGTGGCGTGTGCATTTGCGTGCGCAGTAAGGGTGCGCAGAAACAATTGGCGCGAACGTCCTTAAGTGCCAATAGTGACCAACAACAATTTTCTCCTAACAATATCATTACAGAGTCAAGAGATAAAGTTATGAGAATTATTAAAAGTGATCACCAAAGAGAAAATGCCATGGTCTTTTGTTAAATTCTCTGAACTAATTCATAAAGGAAATGTATGTAGATCACTTTGGAGAATTTGTATATGTGGATATTGGGGCATAAAGGGTTAGCCAAAAAATCATCCAAATCCAGCACAAATATCTGTTTTTTAGGCTCCTGTTGAAGTCATCAATAAATCAATAATCATTAGTTAACTTACGCAACAGGACAGGAAAGGAAAGAGCCCTGTGTGACAAGCGTGACAATAACTTTGTTTGAAATAACTTTTTGCCAAACTTCACTTTCCTTAAAAGACCAGAAGTCTAAAGACCAGAAGTCTTTAATGTTAAGTGAAGTTCACGACCAAACAGGCAAGTAATAGCCCTGTTATGTTTGTCACACACAAACGTTTTGCCGTCCTTTCCTTCCTGCTGTCCTGTTGCATAAACTCACTATTATCTCAGTCTCTACAAAGATGTTCATGCATGATGCAAGCATGGGAACAAGGCATAATGTGTGGATGTAATTTAATGGGCCAATCCCCTTTTACATGTAACATGGCATGCAATTTTTATAGCCTGCAGAGGCTAAAACCTGTTTCTTGAAAGTCCCAGTAACGTTGTGGGTGCAAAATAAAAAAGGCAATTCAAAATCTAAAGAATAACAGTGAGGGTCCCATCTAATAAACTACAGTCACTGTGGTATGATGCATCTTGTTTTGTTAGCCAATATTTTACATAATATTGTCATATGCTAAACTATTTAAATCTTCACCTTGAATGACACAAAATGCTACTAAATATGGGGTCGTTAATATGGCCTTTGTTTTTGCAACACTACTTTTCATAAATTACAACAGAATACAGCTGATTGATTTTTAATAAAACAAAATTTTTCACTAGAAGTCTTATGCTTGAGGTCTTTTGCCACTGATAGCTAATTATATAGAAATTTTACAGTAATTAACTGCATCAGAGTTTGATGCATTTGATGTCCAATAGAGTTAAGAATGTAGTTTAAGGGAGCAGAGTTGGATCTTCGGGGAAATTAGATACATGTATCACTCAGGGGGAGGGGTGTTACAGGTTTCCTGTATTTTTCTTTTCATGGTGTTGAATATTTTCCTCTTTGTTTGAGAGGGCATGGTCTGTACCTTGTGTCCTATCCCTTCCAAAAACCCCAATCATGATAGTCGATACCATTAAATATTTAAGTTATGTGAGCTGTTTATTGTGTTGCAACCAATGCAAACCACAAACTAAATAATTATTATTTACTTTGTATTGCTTATTATCGGTGTTATCATTATGATAAAAATTTCTATTCACCCAATGCATGCTGCCTGGAAATTTTGGAAGTCAATTTTGATGAGAAAGTTCATAATTATGTATTTGTATATGACTATTTTTGACATGTAAGTAGTTGTCACAATAATATTGCAATCTTTGGAGGTCACAGGGCGTCCCCACCTATGAAAGAAAAACATAACCGTATGATTAAAGCTACAAGTGGTCCACACCATCTGAAGATCACAGGGTTTAACCAACAGCATTACTCCATCACCAACCTTATTTTAATAATCAACCATGCAACCGTGGTATTTCATTAGAAGGTATGATGCTATCAACCTAGTGAAGTATAGTGAAAACTGTTAACAAAACTACTATGTTGTGACCGTGCACACTCTGACTGGATAGAAATTTATCCAGTGGATGGCATGTTACTTTTTAACTGGAAGTAGGCCACTCAAGAGAAAGACAGGAAACTTTTCAGACAAATCAGAACCTGTTGATTAGCAGCACAGTAGCTTCATTGTATCATTTTCAAAATTTAATACTGTATTGAAACTTTTGATCTTAAATGCAAAGATGGCAAACATAAGGTCCGAAAAGTTACTGGGCCTTTTGAGAAATGGGCCCAAGATCTCAATATTACTATAGACGGGTTTTCATGAAGAATTCTAGTAACAGGAGAAAGGTGTAACGTTACAGGAGAAAATTTGAAAGAGGCCCACGTCTGAGTAAAAAATAGTCATAAGAGATTGAACGTTGGCCAGAGAATTCAGCGTAGTAAACAGAGAATGCCTAATGAACACCCTAACTATAGAATGATCTTCTGTTTTATGCTTAATCAAGAAAAACATATTGGAAAAGAGGCAATTACCAACAACTTCATTAGTTTGCAAATACTGGGGATGCAACAAGTAATGCTCCAAAAATAATCTGCTTTTAGCCGTGGTCTACATAAAAAGTACGATTGTGTTAAGTCCAAGGTATAGTACGGCAAGGGTTTCAAAACAAGCTGGCGATGACCAGAGCTCCACCGGCTACTTGATTGTATATCGCCGGCTACTCTTGTCATAACAATCAGCTCACGACAGCTGCCTCCTTTTCCAGAGTCGGCCACCTATTTCAAAACATTATTTTTGAAACCCCTGGTAAGGATTACTTCACAGAACATAACTCCCCCCAAATTATCTTGAACAAGTTGCATTTTTCCCGAATTATAATACCGTGTAGCATGAAATTTTTGCGGGAATTTTATTTTGCGCATTGGAGATTTTTTGAGGTTTGCGGGAATAAATTTTTGCTGCTCAAATGAACTGAAATTTCCGCTGGGAACTAATTTTTGCGGTTTTCTTTTCAAGCAGCAGCACTATCATTTTCAACTTCTATTACTCTTTTTGGTTAAAAAAAAACCCTCAATCATCGAGAACGGGTGGAAAAAGTGTGGCATCCTGCAGGCCTTAGAAAATGGTGTCCCTTCGGATGACCCGTTCGAGCAAGCTAAACGTGACCTTTTGATTGACTACTTTGTGTTCGTTTCTTGTGCCTCAGAGACTGGAAAAGTATTGACTTAACCTTCTATCGTTTCGTTTTGTTTTAGCAAGCTCCGATTGCTTTTTCTCAATGCAAATATCAAAATAAACGATCTCTTTTACCCCAATGTATGATATATAGTAACACCAGTGGATTAAAAGCCACTTTTAATTATATTAACGGGAGTAAATTTTTGCGGTTTTTAATTTTGCTGGTGTTTTTTTCTGCTGGAACTTATTTTTGCGGATCAGGTACCATCCGCAAAATCTGCAAAAATTAAACCCCGCAAACTAAAACTGCTACACGGTATACAATACTCTGGTAATAATTTGAATTACCTACCTGACAGCTTCACTTCGTCAAAGAAAAAGGAACTCACATGCCAGATCTAAAACTACACTTTTGCATTTCTCAAAAAAAAATTCCCAAAAAACCTATTTCAACCTTGTGCTTTAATTAATGTAAGCTTATAATTCCTACAAATGGGGAAAAGTGACTGTCAATGAAATGTCATTTTTTTAATTAAGTAAAAATTAATTAAGAATTTAGATGGAAGCCATCAGGGAAATGAATAATATTAATTGTAAGTGGAGAAAAACCTTGTACCTGAATAATTTGAAGCACATTGCGTTTATTTTTACATTTTGCAAGGGCTAAAGATGTAATTAGTCATCTGTCATGTAATAACACCAAAGAAAATTGCCAATGGGGGCCTGAGAAAATGAAAGTCAAATTTCACAAAATTACATTTTACACATGAAATGTTCAGGGTTTTACTTGTGTTTTCACAATCCTTGTGAAATTTCACATTCATTTACCTGATTACATCTTTAGCCCATGAAAATGAAAAAATGAATGCAATGTTCTTACTCTATAGCTGGCAATTAAAATTATTCAGTGGACAAGGTGTCAGTCCACTGAAAATTAAAATACTCAATTTCATGGTGGATTCCGTCTTAAGTTCTGTTTTAACTAAAGTTTCGGTAAAAAAGCAAACCTGTTTCAAAGTAACGATTTCACTTGTTAAGTGCCTGCATCAGTTTCAGGAAAAACTCGTGATCTTTTTTTGGTCGTTTCTCATCAGGGGCACCCAACGTCAATCTTTGGAAAATATCTTTTCGGAAGACAGAGATCTAGAATTTTCGAAACATTTGTTGTAAAATTGCTTGCCTGCCTGTCCTAGGATTTTCGAACTTCTAAAAATTGGTATAACTGTTCATTTTTAATGGATTTTTACCCTAAAAAGGTCACCTAGAATTTTTGGGAGCCTTTTTACTGGCTGAAATTTTCGAAAAGGGAAGTTTTCATCCCTATAATTTTCGGATTACTAGACTTTCAACGATAAAAATATGCCTATATCTACCGCTTACATACTAATATGTTTAACAAGGCTATGTTTAGTGGTTTTGAACCATATTTTCGTTGGGTGCCCCTGTCTCATCCGTTTCTTTTTCTCTTCTCTCTCGTTCTTCCTCTGCGTCTAAAAAAACGCCTTTCAGGAAGGCTTCTAAAGCCTTGTCGATTTTGTTGAAACCATCGGCAGCTGAAAGTTGCCTCTTCTTTCCTATGAAAGCTTCGATG
Source organism: Montipora capricornis (assembly GCF_036669925.1). Taxonomy (NCBI): domain Eukaryota; kingdom Metazoa; phylum Cnidaria; class Anthozoa; order Scleractinia; family Acroporidae; genus Montipora; species Montipora capricornis. The sequence continues at coordinate 64,212,543 of NC_090885.1, forward strand.
TTTCTGAAAATACAGTCTACTACATGTAAGGTGTACTCAGAAACGTCCATTTTCATTGGCCGTCAAAAACAATCATTTCATTGTTTTACATTGTTTCGTTGCTCAATAAAATATGCTGTTTTCAGATTTTGGTTGCGTCCTGGGGATAGCTAGGTTTTGTTGACACCTGTTGCATTTTAACTTTTCTATTATAACTTCCGCTTACGAAAAAAGAAACACTTCCAGTTTATACGAATGAAGCAGCTACAAATTACCTGGCAATTCATGCTCCTGAAATACTTCAGAAGAACTGCCACTTCTACTACTGTTGTTGTCGCTGCTGCTGCCCTTCGGGATGATCTCAATATTTCCACTTTCGTCTTCACACGATGATTCTGCAACAATTGTTGTCGAATTTATGACAACTTTTGGTTGTGTACTCGGCTTATCGGCTAGTATTTTATCCAGCTCATCAAAGAATGGAGGTTTTTCCGGCGCTTGGTGTGGCGTTTCCCGTCTTCTTAAGTTCGTCTTTGTATTGGCGGTATGCTGTTACAAAAGTGTGGAGGCGGGTTTTGCAGGCCTCTCCGTCGCGCTCTTCATATCCACAGGCCATTAAAAAGTCGCCAATTTCTTGCCATATTGGCTTTTTCCTAGTACAGAACTTCGTTTTCGTCTCCCCATTTTTCGAGCGAAAGTCTACTTTCCCGGTCCTCCCACGTTCTTCCGCGAACCATTTTTGGAGCCGCCATTTTGAAACAGTTTAGTTTCGCGCGAAAGTTAAACTACCTAAACTACTAAACTACCTGCAGGTTGTTTAGTAAAACATGTTTAGATCGCATCAGCGTAAGATGTGAACTGTTTTTATTTTAAACCGAGTTTAACTAAAGATCATTTAAGCATGTTTAGGCGTTGGTGTGAACGGGGTATAATTAAGAGACAGAAAGTAGTGACAATGTAGGGTTTCCATGAGGCTTTCATGTACTTTGACAATTTCAAGGACGTTTTCTTCCTTTCCCTGAGGAACAAGGGTGTTGTTTAAATAACAAATGAACTGAAGGGGGTAGTTTCTAAAGAAACTGTGGTGCTGCGTCGGTGGGGAAGTAGTACACAAAAATTTGTGATAATTCTAATTGACCACCGTACAGGCTACTACCGAAATCACTAAACTGTTTGCACCCCGAAAAAAATGATCGATCGCATTTGAATTTCGACTTGCTCACGTGACCATTTGGAGCGCCCCGATGTGTGATGTGTCATTCTTGATGTGAGAGAGGTCGTGGGAAAATAAAGAAACAGACTGCGGCATGAGATGAATGTGTACGAAGAACTTTCCACCGTTTGGAAATGATATGCGGTCACTGATGGCTGAACGGCGGGGGAGATGTTTCAACAGAGTTCTACCCGAGGCGTTTTAGAGATATAGGATTAAAGTACAAAATGAGTGGTCTTACAGTTTCTCACATATGGAAGACGTTTGGTCCCGCCTTCGATGTTCCACAACGACCGATAAGAACAAACGAGAAGAGATGTCAAATGTTTTCTTTTACATTTATTTGCAACATTACCGTTCTTGAAATCGTTTTGATTACTAAATGAAAATGGTGACTGTTTATTTGTTCTCCACGACTGACATTCAATGACATGTTGACGATTCATAGAATTTGTCTTCGAATTTACGTCAACCAAAACAACAACAAGGGATAAAAACTCAAACTTATCATTGGAGTGAGACTTCGGTATCGATTCCAGTGAACAGTTTGTCGATACTATACTGGTATTTATAGACCATACAATTTTCGTATACGAGCATGAAATTTGAAACAACTATGCATCATGTGTTTACATTGAACTGCCTCGCAAGCGTATGACATTTTTATTTTCTTCTTAGACAAGCGCGCAAGTCTTTACACTACCTCGAAGTATCCAGCTTTGCCATGTATGTTACCGAAGGTCTGCTTTTTATCAGCAGTTGCAGTGAATCTAGTTCTGGTTCTTCCAGCTTTTTCGGTTGACCCTTAGCTGTGTGACGATGGAAGTAATTTTCGGTTGCATGTTTGACCAAACTCGTCTCCCATATTTTTGAAACTGTAAGACCACTCATTTTGTACTTTAATCCTATGTCTCTAAAACTTCCCGGGTAGAACTCTGTTCAAACATCTCCCAATCCGTTCAACCATCAGTGACCACATATCATTTCCAAACGGTGAAAAGTTCTTCGTACAAATTCCGAGTATCAAGTATTCATAAGTCAATGAATCAATGAGTCATGAGTCAATGAGTTAGTACAGTTACCCTAACCTATAAAATGAAACCTAAAATTTCAGGGAGTGTTTTGGCCTAATCACTGAAACGAGGGTTTAGGCTTAATCAATAAACTATTGCTACATGTATATTGACTCTGAGTCTCATTGACTCAAGACTCATTGACCTTTTGACTCATAAATCATGGGACCTCACACATTCCTCTCATGCCACGGTTTGTGTCTTATATTCTCCCACAGCCTCGCTCACATCAAGAATGGCACGTCACGAATCGGGGCGCTCCAAATGGTCACGTGAGCAAGTCGATCGATCATTTTTTTCGGGGTGTAAACAGTTTAGTGATTTCGGTAGTAAAAGCTGACGTTTCGAGCGTTAGCCCTTCGTTAGAGCGAAGGGCTAACACTCGAAACGTCAGCTTTTAGAATCCCTGTACAGTGGAAAATTTACGTTATCAACTCTGTTGATAAAACCAAATGTTTGTGTTGTTTAAATAAACTTTTCTTCTGAGAGCTTAATGTTATTAACTTATTAATGCCTTATTGATAAGGTATTTTGAAGATCAATAATCAAAGCTTTCTTAGGCATTTGAACAGAACCAAATGGATTTGAAACCTTTTAAATAACTCTATCCTTTTCTGACCTTACATGAACACCCAGGAAATGATTCTAGAAAGCGTTGATAGAAATGTTTGATAGGTCATGGAGATTTTATAAATAATAGAGCTTTACATGTACATGTATACTAGTGGGTTTAGCATTGGAAGTCAATACTTCCCGATGCAGAAAGGTCAAGAGAATTTATTTTTGCTTTTGGTTTCAGGGTGACTTGCAGATATCAGAAGAGTTGGAGAGGAAAGAGGTAACATCCCCATTATATTGGTTAAATGGAGTGTTGAAATTGGTTGTTTGCTCAGTCTTAAATGGTAGTCTCTTTATCTTGCATGTTTCACAGTCACCAAAGTTACTTGTCATGAATAGATGAATGGTTTTGTGGTGGTGTTGTTGTTGTTTCGGTACATTGATTTGTGGCGCTGCTGGCGACTTGAATCCCTGACCTCAAGTGAAGTGATCACACAAAAGACAAATTTGCTCAAATTCGACCACCTAGCCACTGAGTACAACAAACAAGTGAATTTGTTTTTTGTTCATGAGGCTAGCTGCATACAGATTGATGTTCAGTGGAGTGTCTAGAATGAAGTGTGATTTGTTTAATTTACATGTATATCTCCTTTACAGAGAGAGATTTTTCGGTCATTAATATTGGTCATGTATTTAATTCCCTACAGTACGGCCCTGTATCTATATGTCTTATGTCAATGATTTACTGTACTTTCAATTGTTCTTACTTCTCATTTATTTAACCTAGTGACCCTAACATCGGTGGGGGTACTGTTGTTGTAAAAGCTTAATGAGTTTGAGTCATGAAATTGAAATCATGGGCTTATAGCGGTTAAGGTGGTTGGAACCAGTTTCACCACTTTTAGATACCTTATTAGATGGGTTTAATATTTAACTACTATACTGTATCACGTAACAGCAATGTTATGGTACCACATAAACACCAATTATTGCTTAACAAAAATGTGCCCACTATTGTGACGCGATAGGTTACCATGGCAACATGAGAGCTCTCCTAAAACACCCTATATTTCGTCTTTACTTGCTTATAGCGCAAAAATGAACTAGGTGACCCCCTTTTTTGATTGTAGAATAGTAATAAGCAATTTAAGATAAAACTAATTCAGAGAGCTACCTTAGTTTTTCGAAAAAGTTAAGGTAGCCCTGAATTGGCTTCCAAGAATTTTTTTTAACTGTACGGCTGTGGCTATGTGGTAAGAACATCAGTGACACACTCGGCTATCGCCTCGTGTGCCACTTTTTTTTCTTACCACATTTTGACGTCATCAGTGATCTATTACTGAACAGACGCACGGCAACATGATTAAGTTGATAACCGACACTGTGGTTGTACTTCGTGTAAGACCACTTACAGATAGTGTCCGGGCCCCTGGGAAACAGCGTTTACCGCCAAATCATCAATCATGGCGGAGAACGGCGGGAATCAACGAAGACCAGCGGAAGACGTTTTACAAGACTTGCTATCCTTTGGCGATCTCAGTCGCCTTTATCATCAACCATTCAAGTTTCTGTTCCGCCAACTCTTACCCCTGCAAATTTTCCAGTCCGATTTAACAGAAATCAGACACAAACAAGCAGATCTCAATAAGTGTCAATGAGGCGTTGTCGTTAGCTTTTCGGTCATCCTGTAAGATTTCATTTCGCAACGGTTTTTCTTCTATGATACCTTAGATTTGGATCTCTATACTGCTGCGTGATGTGTTTTCTTCCAAGAAAACAGAGTTCGTCTTGACAATAATATCTTTAATTTCTTGCTGTTGATTTTCTCAGCAGTAATGTGAATGTGCCCATATGGCCTCACGATTTTGCCCAGTTTAATTGTAGTCTCGACCGATATGCTTATTGATGGTAGAAGAGAGTCGTTTTCTGCTTTCAAAATTTTGACCCGGGCCCGGAATCATTTTGTTTTTGAGCGCCTGTTACGTTGTGCCATGTATCAATGAGATATCTGGTTTTTTTAAAGGCTTTGTTTTCTTTTTTTTCCTGCTTTTCTTAGCAGATCGTTATGCTCTTTCACACGGAGCAGGACGGAGCACTGTCTGGAAAGAATTAATGAATTTTAAAGCATTGACAGGCCTAACACAACACCTGCTGTTTCCGCGTGTTAGTTTTGCCTTGAATTGTTTCACTCGTTCTTTCTTCAGAGTGTTTTGGTTTGTGGCCATGGCCAGTCTCTATATTCCTTGAACTTCTGGGACCGGTTGCTGGAAGCTCGGTTACCGTTGGTTAGAGGAATCAAAACCTATAGGTTTCCATGGTATTTAACGCTGGTTAGTGCTGACTATGCTTCGAGCAACCCGGGCCTGGAGTTTGTTCTTGTCGATGCTCTTTTGATATTTGATTTCGATGTCTTCGTTTCTTTGTCAAGGCATTTAGATAACCCAATTGTCTTTCCATCTCTATAAGGTGAGAGGGCAACTGCAAAATCGTCTCTTCAAGATGACAATCAACGTTAGTTCCTCTAAACGCCACAGCCATTTTTCCCAGGGGCCCGGACACTATCTGTAAGTGGACTTACACGAAGTACAACCCCAGTATCAGTTATCAAAAATCTAATCGATAAGAAGTTTCATATATGTATGTATGCTCCATGCGGAGTTGGTCAAAATGTGGCTCCTATTTGGGTGAATGAAGTCAAATATTTGAAGACACTTTCGTATGTATGCCTCGAGTTGTATAAATGTTCAAAGAAATGTTGTGTTTATTTGGGAACAAGTTGGATATTCCCAGATCTTGTTGTATCTATATGAAACAAGTTTCACATATCAAGAAGTAGTCATAGTCATATAATAAGGAAGTATTTTTGTCCGTTTTGGCGCGTCATATACTCTGTAATTTCTAACTTTAGCGTGATTCCTATTCGCTGGCTTTTTCAGCTTTTGACAGTTGACTCTGAAATGGCTTTTTTCTTTTCCGTTCGCTTGCTGAGGGTTTGCTTGTTTTCTTCATGCGATTCAAGAAAAATTCATTGCCTAACTCGTGAATTCCACAATAAATTTGACTTGAAAAAAGTAATATCGTACTCATCGCTCCGTGATTCATGCGATATCGGGTTTTTGCGTGAAATTTACTAGTTGTGCAATTAATTTGTCTATAGAAGAAAGCGATGAAAATTATTTAATTAAGCACAGTAACCGGAAACACCAAAACGCGGACTATTCCGAAGCCTTTTATTTTCACCAACCCTACAGCCAGTAAGAATAAATAACCCGGGAGCTCCGCTTTTAGGCTTGGCTAAATCTATATGTTACAAGACTTTTTTTTTTATTTCTTACCTCTTTCAATATTTTTCATAAAATAACCCAAAATTCCCTCCCCCATTCATCCTCGGAGACCCAGGGGCAGATCGCGGAGGCAAGGGGAAGGCAAGGGGAAGTCAAAACGGGCAAAAGAAAATGGCGACGAAGAAAAGCATAGCAGGACGAGAAGAGCCCCTGGGAACACGCTCTTATCAGACCAGTTCCAAACAGTAGGCGTAATTTTCAATTCTGATTGGTGCCAGAAATTCCTTGTGTTTTTCTGCCCAATCAGAGGTCAGCAGGCCGTGAAGTCGTTTCGTGCTTTCTTACACGGAAATCACTTGATCCCCATCCTCGCCTGGTTCGTTTGGCAAGGTTTTGGTCGAGGAGAAAAGTCTCAATCACAGCACAAAATATACAGGGAATCGTTCGGAATATCGGCGGAGAAATACGCTGGACCTTTCGCAGGTATCGTTACAGTAGCGTATTTCCAAGTATTGCGAGATTTGTTTAAAGATGTCCTCCCCGATTCACCTAAAATAGCAGTGATTAATTTTGATCCGACAATTATTTTTATTCTGCCCCCTTTTCCTGGTCGAGGTATTTCTAGATTTCTTGCATCAATTGCTGTGGCTGAAACTTTGTAAATCATGATCTCGAGAGCAAACGTTTGCTTCTGAATGCTGCCAAAGTAACAACTGATGTGTCCTTAAACAGCCTTGCAAAGGGCAATACCCAGGCTGTGCAAATGTGCTTGCCATTCCTTTGCGATGATTTTACCTGGATACTGCCCAATAATCTGAATGTGAAAAAAGATTAAAGACAGTTTCAAAGAACATAGGAAAGAGACTGTGAATATTGTATGAGCACCGTAAGTTGGGTTGTCGTTAATGTTTCAAAGCAATATTAATTTTGCTCGAAGGAAATTCTTGTTTGTTCTTTCATATTTCATACAAAAGTGTGCTGTGTGTTAGACAGTAATAACAACAACAGAGTCCTGAGTTTTCTAAAACAATGCTGAAAGAAATCTTCTCCAATAATAAAATAAGTTTGGATCCAGGTAGTACATAATATTCTGAGTTAGCTTGAGTTGTACCTCTGCAAATATAAAATCTTAACCTTGATATTTCTTTTTACAGCAAAGATCCCAAAAATGTGGCAACTTTTAATAATTTATTCCCATTCTTTCAACATTTTTTGTTAATTTATCAGCTTATTGGACACATCAGAAAAAGTAGCACAATATTTCAGTTTAGGGAAACAAAATAGAACAGCAAAAAATTAACTAGTATGAACTGATTTGATGTACTACTACATATTTCCCACAAAAAGAAGGAAACAGAATACCCTTTCTATAGTACAAGTATGTACCTGGACACAGGTGAACAACAATAAATTAATAATTATTATTGTTGTTGTTCAACTGTGTCCAGCTGCTTGGACTTTGAAATTAGCATAAATATTATACTCAAGGAAAATGCAATGTTAATCTAGATAGACAAATCTTTGAAGAGGTAAAAGAGCACTTTACAGAATGACAGAAATGTGGTCACAGATAAAAAGATAAATTATTTCCACTCTTAATAGTCGTGTGCCCAATGGAAAAAGATTACTGCAATCCTTACAAAAGGGCAACAGCTTCATACCTGTGTAATACTATTGTGAGGCAATGTTTTAAAGGGTGTTTGCTGGGTCCCACCTGTTGCGATTATAAGGGTACAGTGCTGTTCAAAGACCCTCTAAAACTTAGTGTTTGAAAAGTATCTCGAAAACCAATTTAGTGAGGAGTATTTTGTTTTTAGATTTCGAAACCATATCATAATTCTCTGATCCAGTACATGATGCGAGAAAGAACTATGAACTGAAGTAGAATTTGAAATATTTATGAAAAAGCTGAAAGTTGAAAAAAATTCCACTAGATAATTTTTTGAAAATTCACTTTAAGAATGCAAAATAATGCTTCTCACTTTCCAAACAAATCAGGGAAGGACGCTGGTCGAACTTTTGAGATAAACCTGCCCAAATCTAACAGACTCTATTTCCGGTTGTATTAATCTTGACTCATTATCCTCCGGAGCGGCTCAGGTAGCTTGTGTGGCATTGCCGGAGAGCTCGACTTAACACCTGTGGCCTGTTCCTCGAAGCTCTCGAAAGTTTCGAGCCTATTTCGGGTGCCACAATTTCCTTTATGTCTTCGCAACGCCGAGGTTCCAAGCCATCAAACTCCTCTTAGTTTTTCTTACATTAAAAACATGTTAAAGGATCAGCTTTTAAAAATAAGCAGATTGCAGTATGACGACTGGCTTTTCGGGCCCTAAAAGTTCTCGGGACTTTCGAGAAACAGGCCCCTGGTTTGAGCCTCCTAAAGGATAATGATATGGCATGGTGTTTCAACATCGACATACAGTGTGTGTATGTGAACATAATTATTGGAAATGTGCATACACTGTACCTTGACGGATGTTCCTTTGCTTGATTTTGGAAAGCAGTGGCAACTTGAGTTTGGTGTTTGGGTCCTTTCCTCACGGTGATTTTTTAACTCACCAGGTCAAGACATCACCGAGGATGGTGGAAATGGCTAAATTGGTACATTTTCAAAGGGAATTCTATATGTCGAAGGAGAAAGGGGATGTCTCCTTTTCAACAAGTAGTTTGCTGAAATGGCAAACGACGACTTTTTTTTCCAGGTTGATTCCACCCTTTTGTGACAAGTGTAGCCCAATGCACCATCATCTGCCTGGACTTTTAATTTTGATCGAAAACGTCTTCAAATATTGTCAAAAATTCACCATAAGGGTTTCGCTTTCTATTTTTGTTAACAAAAACGTAAGAACGCACTCGAAAACAGTCGTTAACTGTTTCTTTCGGTTGGCTCATCGTGAACAATATCGTGAAGAGAAGACGAGTTCGATAGCGTTGAATTTGCCGCGCATTGAAATAAAGTCGTGCTGCATGCTCGACATACCAGTGTAGCCCGTGCGATCAAAAATTTCTCGAGATTAGCCAATTTTCTGCCACAGCAATTCATGTAAGAATCTAGAAATACCTTGACCAGGAAAAGCGCTACTGTAACGATACCTGCGAAAGGTCCAGCGTATTTCTCCGCCGATATTCCGAACGATTTTGTGCTGTGATGGATACTTTTCTCCTCGACCAAAACCTTGCCAAACGAACCAGGCGAGTATGGCGATCAAGTGATTTCCGTGTAAGAAGACACGAAACGACTTCATGGCCTGCTGACCTCTGATTGGGCAGAAAAACACAAGGAATTTCTGACACCAATCAGAATTGAGAATTACGCCTACTGTTTGGAACTGGTCTGGTAAGAGCGTGTCCCCAGGGGCTCTTCTCTCCCTACTCTGCTTTTCTTCGTCGCCATTTTCTTTTGCCCGTTTTGACATCCCCTTGCGTTCCCCTTGCCTCCGCGATTTGTCCCTGGGTCTCCCCCCCCCCCCCCCCATTAAATCAACTAATTTGTAAGTAACAAGGTTTGTATTTGTTATTGAATTTACTGAAAAAAAACTTCTCTGTACAATTTTTTTCGTTTGTATTTTGAGATTCTTACCTTACCACCCTATTTTCCAGGGTTTTGAAATATGAAATCACCATGTTTGTAAATACTTTCTTGCATGCCGAAATGTGAGTGGAGTGTTTCCTTTTATTATATTTTTTTAACAGTTAGTTAAATTTATAATAATTAACTGTATTGTTATTAGCTGTACACATTTTCCACATCCAATTTTTAATATATATATTTTTCAGTTGAATATATTTCATTGAGGATTTTTCCAACGAGTTTTTCACACTTCGATTGTAAACCTTTTTTCCTTTTTCCTTCCATAACAGTTTTGGGGTTCTACCTCCAGATGCCTTTCTGGCAGTTACACCATTTTTATCTTTCAGCAATTCAAGCATATTATCTAAGAACATCAATTACCATCAACAAATATTTAACACTCTAGTTAAACTTGCTAAATTTATTCACTTCAACAAGATCAGCTGCTCATATTGAATCAGTTCCTCGTGACATAACCAGTCTCCTTAGAACATTTTGTGTGGTTGTTACAAGACTGAAAATGTTGCTTATTAATACAACACTTTGAATTGCTGTTGACATTTCCCCATCTTTATCGGAAATATGGCACTTACATGCACACCTTGGGGTTGTTTTGTTAACTCTCATTATTTTAGAAGTGCTATCTTCTTCTGCTAACTCTGATTATGTTTAAGATCACTGGTCACTAACTCCGTTACGTCTTAGATCACTTAATACAATTGTATGTACAGTGTTGATTGTCTTTTTAGTAACTTCCTATTAATGAATGTAATGGTGACAATATGGCTATTGTTGTGGGCCGTCGCTGGGCTGCTACATATTTTTATTTCCCATTTGGGACAAATACAACTGCGAAGGGAGAATTGGACATGAAGATATAAATCAACAACTGAGCGGGAAACTAAACGAAACGATAGCACGAGGAATAGGATATGGCACGTGATCGCTAACCCTAACCCTAACCCTAAGCTGTCGTCGGTTGGACGGCGTTGATGGAAATGACTTCTTTTCCCATTGCATTGTAGCGCTGAGTGAGATCAAAATCTGTTAATGATGTCAAGATCGGTTGAGCATTGGAACTGCTGTACTGTCAGCAAGGGTTCTTGGTGTATACAGAGAATAAGCAGTCTCAACGAAGAACAAAGTCTTCTGAGAGATAAACAAGTCAATATTGAAGAGAAGCCTAATGAATGCAAACAATGTGGCAAGTGCTTTAGTGTGGCAAGTCATTTAAGGACACAACAAAGAGTATGTACTGGAGAAAAACCTTATGAATGCACGCAATGTGGAAAGTGTTTTAGTGCAATAGCAAATTTAAACAGACATAAAAGAGTCCATACTGGAGAGAAGCCTAATGAATGCCAACAATGTGGCAAATGTTTTAGCCGAGCAGGAGATTTGAGGACACATCAAAGAGTCCACACTGGAGAGAAGCCTTATGAATGCAAACAATGTGACAAGTGCTTTAGCGTAGCAGGTCATTTAAGGGCACATGAAAGAGTCCACACTGGAGCGAAGCCTTATAAATGCCAACATTGTGGCAAGTGTTTTGGTGAAGTGGGAACATTGAAGAGACATGAAAGAATCCATAATACAGAAAGGCCGTTTGAATGCAAACAATGTGACAAGTGTTTTAGCGACGCAGGATATTTGAGGAAACATGAAAGAGTCCATACTGGAGAGAGGCCTTATGAATGTAAACAATGTGGCAAATTTTTCAGCCGAGCAGGAGATTTGAGGACACATCAAAGAGTTCACACTGGAGAGAAGCCTTATGAATGCACACAATGTGACAAGTGCTTTAGCGTAGCAGGTCATTTAAGGGCACATGAAAGAGTCCACACTGGAGCAAAGCCTTATAAGTGCCAACATTGTGGCAAGTGTTTTGGTGAAGTGGGAACATTGAAGAGACATGAAAGAATCCATAATACAGAAAGGCCGTTTGAATGCAAACAATGTGACAAGTGTTTTAGCGACGCAGGATATTTGAGGAGACATGAAAGAGTCCATACTGGAGAGAGGCCTTATGAATGTAAACAATGTGGCAAAGTTTTCAGCCGAGCAGGAGATTTGAGGACACATCAAAGAGTTCACACTGGAGAGAAGCCTTATGAATGCAAACAATGTGACAAGTGCTTTAGCGTAGCAGGTCATTTAAGGTCACACGAAAGAGTCCACACTGGAGTAAAGCCTTATAAGTGCCAACATTGTGGCAAGTGTTTTGGTGAAGTGGGAACATTGAAGAGACATGAAAGAGTCCATAATGGAGAAAGGCCGTTTGAATGCAAACAATGTGGCAAGTGTTTTAGAGGAGCAGGAGATTTGAGGAGACATCTAAGAGTCCATACTGGAGAAAAGCCTCATAAATGCAAACAATGTGGTAAATGTTTTAGCCGAGCAGGAGATTTGAGGAGACATGAAAGCATCCATACTAGAGAGAAACCTTATGAAGTCAAACAATGTGGCAAGTGTTTTAGTGAAGGAGGAAATTTAAAGACACATGAAACAGTCCATACTGGAGAGAGGCCGTAAAAATGCAAACAATGTGGCAAGTGCTTTGGCAGAGCAGGTCATTTAAGGACACACGAAAGAGTCCATACTGGAGAGAGTCCTAATGAATGCAAACAATGTGGCAAGTGCTTTGGCGTTGCAGGTCATTAAAGGAGACATGAAAGAGTTCATACTGGAGAAAAGCCCTATCAACGCAAAACAAAGTGGCAAGTGTTTTAGTCAAGCAAGAGTTTTAAGAACACACGAAAGAGTACATACTGGACAGAAGCCGTATGAATGCAACAATGTGGTAAGTGTTTTAGTCAAGCAGGATATCTGAGGACACATCAAACACACCATACTGGAGAGAAGCGTAATAAACGTAGTAAGCAGACATTAAAATATTTTCGCAACCGTAAAAGTGTCAGTAAACATGAAAAAGCACAAGAAAGGTCTGCAAGTACAAATGAATATGACATGGCCCCTGCTCGAACGTCAGTGTAAAACAAAGATGTCAGCTTTGATGTGCGGGAGGAGTTGAGTAGCGAAGAGCTTGTTCTTGCACACTACGAAAATCACATGACGTTTGAGCAGGCATCAACCTGAACTAGTTGGGTGGCTTTTTTGACTTATTTTGTGTTATATTTAACTTTCTACTTCAAAAAATCTTCCAGGCACCCATTGTTAGCTTTCGTTGGACGTTGCTTTCCCATCATACGGTTGTATGTGATCAGCTTTTTAAGTGTAAGATGCCTTTAAAATTAAACCATTCTGTATATCTGAAGACATTTTATTTTGGGTTATACCAGTAGGAACTATCAATTGGCAAGGTCCTTTTATGTGTTGTCAAAATGGTGTTCTAAAGATTTCCGTAGAAAACAACACCTTTTTTTATAAGCAACGGGCCTCTTGAACCACATTTAACATGAAATAATTAAAGTACCCCCAGAAAGAAACGTAAGGGGCAATGCACATGGTTTACATCGGAAATCGAAAATGACAAATACAATCGGCTTGTCTTATCCTAAGACAGAGAAGCGAAACCATGAACTACAGTTCGGTATTCCACAAGTCATATTGGTCCGAAGGAACCGTCGCTTGTCATCGAGCTCTTTATGTTTTGTGATTCCAAAACCGTCAAAAATTCCCGAAAGGAAATCGACAGGGAAATACCGATGACCTCGGGATCACTAAGGATACAGCAATCTCTTAAGTCGAACCAAAATGAAGCACTTTCTCGCAAATATATACACTTAACCACCGTGAATTTCTTTAATTTCGTGTCATTATATCTCTTGCGCGTGTTGTAACGTTGAACGATAATTTGATATTATATTTTTATATATCTATTTACGTTGATATTAGACTGTAAGTTTAAATTCGCACTGTAACGTCCACTTGCAACTGACGATGATCGATAGTCCATCGAAACATGTATTGCAGAATCACAGTTGTCATTCTTTCACGAATATTTCACTATGATGTTCTAAAACAATAATATAATGATATTCTTGAGAATTTGATTTTCTTTTTTTTTTTTTTTTTTCATTTGACTTAAAGAGGAACATTGACTTGACCTTGACTTGACTGAGCTGTTGGTTGGACGTTGTTTATGGAAATGACTTATTTTTCTTGTTTATCTTAGTGCTAAGTGAGATCACACCCCGTAAATGATGTCAGTATCAGCTAAATAAGAGTTTCTAGTATAAACAGAGAAGTAGGTGTCTCAACAAAAAACAAATTGTTTCGAGTCACGAAGAAGTCCATGTGTGAAGTGTTTCAGTGAAAAAGGAAGTTTAACAAGACTCGCCAGAATACATACCGGCCAAAAAGCCTATAAATGCAAACAGTGTGGCAGGTGTTTTAGCCAAGCAACACAAGAAGAGTGCATACTGGAGAGAAGCCCTAACAATGGAAACAACGTGGCAAGCGTTTTAGCGATGCAGGAAATTTAAAGGGGTACTATGATAAAAACAATCACTCCCTTTTTTCCTTCATATTTTGAAGGTGCGTTGCTTAACACCTGCCTGGCAAAATTTTGACCTTTGAATTTTATCCAAAGGCTGTTTACTTTGAGTGTTATTTTTGGATTTCACGGGCCGCCATTACTCACGGTCAGAACTGACCGGCTAGACCTCAGAGGGTTGGATGTAGGGCAATGTGACTCATTCACTTAATAGCTTAGAATTTCAGCGTGTAAACGCTGTTTATTATCTAAGCAAAACACGAGTTTAAAAGTCTGAAAGCCCGAAACTCCCGTCCTGCATATTAATTCAGTCGCATACAAACGCATTTCATTCTTAAACTGTTGAGTCTTTGACGTCATTTCTTTCTCGTTCCAGCTCTCGCAAGATTTTAAAGTTAGTAATGGCGAACCATTAAATAGGAAAATTCCAGTTAAAGTGAACAAGTGTCTTTTTTGAGATTAAGGCTTAACACTTTAGTTAACATTTTGAAATCCAAAGAAAAAAAGATTTGATTTCTTGATCATAGTACCTCTTTAAAGGCAAATGAAAGAGTCCACACTGGAGAGAAGCCTTACGAATGAGAAAAATACGGCGAATGTTTTAGTCCAAGTCAAAATTTACGGACACATGAAATAGTTTATACTGGAGTGAAGCTTTATGTATGCAAACAATGTGGTAAATGTTTTCGGTAATTAGGACTTTTGAGGACGTGTTAAACTCCATGGTCGAGAGAAGAAGGGTTTTCGCGACAGAAGAAATGTCAGGAAGCACGCAAAAAATAACTAGACCTTTCTGCAAGTTCAAATGAACATGAAGTATCGATTTATCGCCCCTGCACTCGGTAAGATCATAGTTTGAACCAGGATGTAAAACACAGTTGTTGGCTTTGCCAACAGAAGTTCAAACTATGGGCAGTGCCCCTTTATGTCTAACTACAATAATAATAAGCGATTTCCTTTCGACGTTTTTTAAGTAACGGTTACATCGTAACGTAACGGACAATTGACTTGGTTTATATCCTAAATCGAAGAGAGTGAATTCTACTTCAGAAACGCGATTATTCACGAACTCATTACTGTTCTGCATGCCATAATTCAGATTGGTCCAAAGATCGGACGAAGGTTAATAACTAGTGATAAATGAAGTTTCCATGACTACGTTGACCTGGAAAAGTAAAAAATGTTTTAAAAGAGCTTCTTCTCTTTTACGAGGGGAAAACCACTTGAAGAGAGTGAATTTTAGTTGAGAAATGCAAATTGGTAGGTTACGTGTGATCTTTGTGAGAGCACTCTCGGCTTTGGAAACGCAAACAACCGGGCAAATCATGTATAAAGAGCAAAAGTAAGAGGGTGTCAATGGGGTTAACCCACCACGTTGAAATAGAACTGTTTTTATGGTCACGTGATCAAATAAACGCGCGATGCCATGGACTACGAATAGAAAATTCGTGACTCCGCTGGAATCTATTTGTTACCAATGGATTCCAATGGAACACTTTCCTTGAGCCACCGATCGACAACAAGAAACATTTTTTAACTCTCAAACGGATAGAAAAATTGTAACTCCAGTGGAATCTATTCGTTGCCAATCCAGTCCAATGGAACAGTTTCCTTTGGCCTCCAAGGACAAGTATTTGTTTTTCCAAGTCTCTAACTTGTCACTCCAGTGGAAGCTATTCGTCACCAATAGACCCATTGGAGTCCAATGGAACACTTTCTTTGGGCCACCGATCGACAACAATAAACATTTTTCTTTTTTCAAGGATAGAGTGTCCTTGTACACAGTGAATTTTATAGTCGGATAATAGCTATTTGCTAGCTCTGTGAAATTGTTTGTTTCTTCTTTGGTTATGCTCTGTAGAGAAAAGATGTCGTCGATGTATCTTTCCTAAAAAAGTGACTTGTAAGTGACTGTTTCAACCGCAGCCATGAAAATATTCGCAAAGGGTACTGCGGTTTCGTGCGTTTGACAGTGTTTTTTCCCGTGAATTTGAACAAGAAACAATTTGCTTTCAAGATAAGCCTCAACAAATCTTTGAGGAAGTGAGTAGGACGGTATCGGAGGGTTATGTTTACGGAATGTTTCGTATGTCCCATATACATTGGGTGAGCAGCCGATTAGTACACCCTGTGGCAACGAAGGTAATTAGACATAGTATAGAAGACCAACAGCCTCATTTTTAACGCAAAAATTATAGCACTAATTGGGTCATTCAAATAGGGGCAAAATTGTATCCTCTTTTTAAAAACTACAGCCATATTTGCCCTTTAATTTTGTGTCATAAACGTCATTCCGAAAAATTAACCGTCAACCGTCAAATGACCTAAAATTTAACCGTCAAAGGGGACCCATTTGGCAAATGTTTTAGCAAAGCAGGAAACTAAGGGCACATGAAAGAGTCCATACTGGAGAGAAACCTGGTCAATGTCAACAGTGTGGCAAGTGTTTTAACCGAGCAGGAAATTTAAGGAGACATGAAAGAGTCCATACTGGAGAAAAGCCTTATAACTGCCAACATTGTGGCAAGTGTTTTAGCCAAGCTGGAAGTTTAAAGAGACACGAAAGAGTCCTTACTGGAGTGAAGGGTTGCAGACGTAAGCAAATCGAAAAGTTTTCTCGCAAAAGAAGAAGTCTCAGGACTTCAATGCATGAAATCGTTGCTGTCAACAGAAATACGCTTAAAGGCCGGTACATACTAGGCAACAAGTCGCAGCGACATGTCTGTGCGACAAGTTGCTCCATGTGTACTACTTGCAAAACAAGTCGCTGCGACACGACGCCTGTTCGGTGCACACGCAGTGATCTCGTATGAGGGGGAATGTGAACTAGTTTTCTAATTCAATATGGCTGACCATATGACGCTCTCTCATTGGTTCATTTATATTTTGTCGCAGCGACTTGTTGCCGGAAGTGTACACACGATGCGACAACTCTGCTTTCGCTAATTTTGTCGCTGTGATAAGTCGCACGCGAATTGTTGCGGCGACTTGTCCCCGCGACGTGTCGCAGCGACTTATCGCCTAGTGTGTCCCGGCCTTAAAAGGTATTTTATATGCAGACAAAAAGCAGTTTAATCAGAGTCAGAATCTGGAAGAAGCTCTGGATAAGCAACGGTTAGCCAATCAGATCAAGTAATCATGCCCTCTTGATTACCAAAAGTGCTCTCGCGATTAAGGAAAAAAATGCCCTCCGTCTCAGCCAATCAGCATTCAGTAATTTTGCCCCGTATGAGATAAAGCGTGAAATAAGGAGGCACTCCTTGGTGAGCATCCGACCATCATCATCATCATATATTTATTTACCCTTAATAGCTTTAATGTTAAAAGTAGCTTGCTGTATGTAGTATCTCCAAGCGTTTACCCAACCAACCATGAGATATGACAGAGGACAGACCACAACACCGTGAACTCTCTGTCCTACTCTTTGCGAATAGTGTGTGGGTTCTTTTACGTGCGACAAGGCTATGAACGATGAACAATAAAGGATTGTGAGACGGGGCCCACGGTTTATCGTCCTTATCCGAGACTAGAGAGTTAAAGCAGCACTTTCTCGTCATGTATTTAAAGACCCTGGCTGCTGGTATGGTCGGCGTTTTTTGTTATGCAGTTTCTACCCTGGCAACTCCATCGCCCCTTCTCTCCCGCTTAGTAGTCTGATCCTATGCTTAACCAAACCTAGCCAATAGGGCAGCACGATTAAGTTACGAATAAAATGTAAAGCTCT
Organism: Montipora capricornis; assembly: GCF_036669925.1. Taxonomy (NCBI): domain Eukaryota; kingdom Metazoa; phylum Cnidaria; class Anthozoa; order Scleractinia; family Acroporidae; genus Montipora; species Montipora capricornis. The sequence goes on from NC_090885.1 coordinate 64,230,401, forward strand.
TCCCCCACGAAAAAAATTACCAATGGAGTGAGTGCAGGGTGTGCATCACACCCCCTGGGGGTCAGGGGGTCCTGGGCTAATTACACTCTTTACGGGTCTTGTAGGGAGATTTGACCAGTATGTTACCTAGAGGTTGGGAAAAATCAGGGAGATTTTGTTCTCGGACACCTCGCATAAGAAGAAAATCGTTAGTAAAGAGAAACACTGAGTCATTTGAAGTTGTTTACACGCATGGAATTGTAGCCGGTTAATACAAGAAGGCGGGCTCATCCAACACCTTGTGGTTTGTTTCGGCAACATTGGCCAGTCTCGACCCCAGAGCTTCTCTTGAGTGAGGGAGTGAAGAGCTCTGGGGAACCCTGAAAAAAGTGTCTTGTCATTGGTTTTCGTAAAGTTTTTGTTTTCGTAAAGAAAAATCAAAAATCAAAAGCGTCTCTAATGCATCAGCATTCATGTTAGCACGAGGAGTGAGCAGGCGCCGTAGGTTCAAATCGCCAATTTTTGGCGATAAGAACCCTACGGCGCATGTTCTACTCAGAGTTTCCCAGAGCCTTGGGTCGATGCGAGGCTCTCCTCGTTCCCCAGGGTCTCTCTTCTCTACCTCCCTTGTCGTTGAGGAAAGAGACCAAGGTTGCGGCTGGTCACGTGGCACTCCTGGTAGGGCACTGGGGCAGGGTTTTCGTTACATTTTGATCCCGCAACTCGTATTCGTTTGACAAGGCATTTTTAAAATAAATTATCTTGACAATAAATGTTAGTTTCAAAAAGGTAAATGTTATATACCCAAAGGAGATTCCCAACAAAAACAAGAGCTTTTGCGACCGATAAGATCTTCGATGTCGTGCGGCGATTATAAAGGGTCACACACACAAAAAAAGATTTCGTTAGTAGCTCAAGTTGCTTCTGCAGAACATACACTGTCATAAAACAATACACCACACACTACGTTTGCTTGATAAAATTTCTCTATTATTTTACCGACGGTAAAAATATACTTCACGATTTGTGTTGTAAACACTAACCAGCAAGCTGTGTCACTGCAGTAAAAGGCAAAAATAGGCACGCGTACGTGTGGTAGTGCAGTAACACAGCGCTGTATAGTTGTCAACTGAGCTGCGTTTTGTCTTCCAGGAGATTCAAGTTATCTTTGCGTAATATGTACACGATATTGTTTTGGTACCGTATATCATTATAGTGCGATGGTAGATGTCTTAGGTTACTGCCATTAGGTTACTAGTAAAATAATAAACCCAGAAAGATTGAAGAAAATAAAAGGGAATCAAGAAAAATTGGCTTCGAGGCTGACATGTTGATCATTTTCAAGTTCCCTTACAACCTTTTTTTCACCACAAGTTCAAGCGTGCACTCTGAGCGTCTGATAGCTCTTTAAAGGGGCTAGGTCACGCAAGTTTAGGCAATTTCAGCACTGATCGAATGGTCATAGAATTAACTAAAATATCAAAATAACTGTTCAAAACTATAGAAAAACTCTAACAAAACACAGGGAAGCCAAGTAGGGACATGGATGGACAAAACTGGAGAGGATTGAAGTGGATTGAATTTGGGTAAATTTGAAAAACGTCGGCCCACCTTTTTTCAAATTTATATCAATCTATATCAAAATGTCATTTACAAAGCTGGAAAATCATTCTCAGTTGTTATGTGGCCGTGATTTTGCAAATGAAAGACTCTTGCTCTGCCAATTTGACGTTTAGAGCTCATAATTAACAAAATGAAACAAAATTACCTAAAATAGCGTGACCTAGCCCCTTTAAGACAAAAGTTCATTGAAGTTAAGCCCTGTCTGGCGGGGTTATTATTTGGATGGGTGACATCAAATTATGCGACTTGCCGTCAGGAACATACGACCAATGCGAACTAAGCAAGGTACAGATTTTGTTAGCCTGCTTTATGCAAAACAAATATTGATGCAATAGTACACAGTTTTTAGGAAGAGGAATAGGAAATTTTCAGGAAGTGTCCATCGAGAATAAAATATTTTGCCATCCGCAACAAAATTTACGACATGAAAACAACTTAAATTTTGAACCGAGAATATAAAAAGTTACAATCAGTGAGAAACATTTTGGGAGATTTTCGCTACGTTCAGTTTTTCTATTGTACTTTTGGCTCCAGAACTAAATCGCAAAATCGAAAGTGACATTGAATTCAGTGGGCGCCGTGATCAAGTTACCTTGCATGTTTACTCGCGAAACAAAGGATACATCTGTGTCAAAAGGATGGCAAGACATCGGGTTTTCATTTTTGTTAGTTTGATTTTTTCTTCTTTCAAGTGTTTTATAGATTGACAAGAAATGTGCGAATTCAACCCAAAGATCACAATCGCCCAACTCTTGAGGTTGACCATTGTTTCTGCAAAGTCAAAAGTTTACTCTCCTAGACGAGGTTATTTATTACCTGGTAATTCCATCGTTTTGGAAATAGCAGCTGCTTTATTATTCATCAGCGTCACAAATTCTTGCCAATTTTGGGGCTCATTTTGTTGAAACTCAAGGACGCTTCCAACAGACCTGTTTATGTTCGTGAGTTATGCACGCGCTGCGAGCCTATTGTCACCACAAACTTACACTCTTACACTCTTATGGCCTGTTCCAGGCTCCCAGATAGTAGGGAAATTATTTTCGTTTTCGAGACTATCTGGGAGCCTGGAACTGGCTAACACTCTCACCAACCCGGTGACATAATGTGTAGTGCAATTACAGTGCACCCTGTACAAGCTTGCGACTTAGGAAAAACTTTCTTTAACATTTGAAAGAAAACGAAAATCAAAGAACGAAATAAAATACCTGCACATGTTCTTGTTCACACAGTTTGATTTGAGGTTGATACGTGACATATTTTAAAATAAACGTGACACCGACTGATCGATCGTCCAACATGTTTGTTTCCCATGGATAAACGTTTCACTTGCTTTCTTGCAAGACAAAACCTTTTCTCCGCAAATTATTAGGCATTCTTCGTTATCTCTCGATTCGACTGCTCTTGAGCTTTTTCAAGGAACTCTGAATCCGGACCTTCAGAAGGGTGTACCCCTACGCTTCTTTCGTGCTCTATCTGCTTCCTGAGTGCTTTACAAGGGAACAGGTCACATGCGAGGCCTCTTTATTTGTTAATTATGTTAGTCTTATGCCCCTCTAGAAGGGGCTCTTTCTTGACTTTGCTTCTTCTGTGGCCCCATCATTGTATCAGAGGGAAATTGAGATATTTGGCTGAGTCCTTTGCAAAGTCTCCACCCTTGACCGGGGTCCCCACATGGGATGGTCGATGATAAGTGCTAGCGTTAATTAAAAGTTTGGCGTCAAATTGTACTCTGAATCGTTACTTAATGTTGTAATTTTGTTTTTCAAAAGTAAGGAAAATTTCATCCTTATGCCATGATCATTTACACTCGAGGTGTGTCAAACGCTGAAACTCGTCTTAAAAAAATCCAATTTCTGACGATTGAATGACTGAATGGATTTAAGGGTATTTAACAGTTTTTGCGGGGGACTCAGGTCATTCTAGGTCAGTCAGTCTCCCTGTCTGTTTACTTCATCGATTTATTTGTCTTGTCGTTTCAACTTCCTTTAGCATTTGTCATCATATCCGTTTCCAATGAAGTTCAGGATTTTTTCCACCAGTCCCTCGCGGAGAACAAGCGAGCTTTACTTTATTAGATCTCGAAATTAGTAGCAGATTTCGCGGAAAATGTCAAGCGGTCCAGCGTAGATGCTGCTGACGGGCAGTTAAGAGAAATGAAGAAGTTACGCTTGGTACATCCGAAAACGTTCAACCGTAAGGGGAACGAGATCCAGTACAAGTTCAATTCGAAGATTCAGGATCCCATGGAGGACGCTTAAGCTTATTTGGAGGATGACGCAGTCGATAAGGCTAAGGCAGCTATATCATGCGGTAGGTTTGGCTGACGTCACTGAAAGACAGAAGCTCATCCTCATAGCTGGTAAGTCGGAATTTGGCTGGAAGACAGTTGAAAAGCATGCACAAAATGAGCTGGCAGTCGACTAGGCAAACGGCAAAAAATTTCGCAGAGCCGGAGAGAGGGCCGAGAAGGCCTTGAAGCCCGCAGATGCCAAGAAACCCGTGAAAAGATCAGCTTCGCTTTCTGGTCCATCAAGTTCTCGTGTTGTTTCACAGGGCTACAGGGCTTCTTTACGAAGTCAAAGTGGGCAGCTCCCATCAGCCCGGTCGTCCAGTTTTCCGGCTAGACCCGGTAGTTGTTTTGCTTGTGGCAAGTTTGGGCTTAACTACAGAATACAGGGCCACTGTTTGCATGTGCTGGCCCTGTGTGGCCCTGTATTCTATAGTTGCTCCACTAGAAATCATACAACGACGACAGTAAGTGCAAATTTTCTTTTGTTGTTGTGCTTTTGCTGAGCTTGTTTCTGATGATTCAGTCCAGGAACCTGAAATCTTTGAGATTAAAGATAAAATGACATCGATTAGCTCTCTTGCTTATGTTTCCGTTAAGGGAAATTACTCAAATCCGTTCTCGATTGCCATTTACTTGCTGCTCCACAGTTCATCTTGAGCTTCATCAGAGAGGGCTATAAAATTCCGTTTCACCCCACACCATGCACCACCGCATGTTTTTAAGAACAATCCGTCGGCAGTTAAGGAGGCAGAATTCGAACGTTAGCGAGGCTATTCTTGATTTGCTGTGGGACGGTCGTATCGAGGATCTTTTTTCTCCGCCTGAAATCTTAAATGTGTTTAGTGTTTTCGGTGCAGAGCAGCCGCAAGACAAGGCTTATTTTGGATTTACGACACATCCCCATTTACATGTTCACAAGCAGAAGTTCAAGTGTGAGGGGTTGCAGGCCATTCAAAGTGTTTTTGCTAAAGGATTTATCGTATTTTCCTTTGATATCAAGTCTAAATACAATCATCTAGACGTTTTCCCAGTTCATCAAAAGTATTTGTCATTCTCATGAGATTTTAGTGACGGTCATAGAAGATATTTTCAGTTTACTGTGTTGCCTTTTGGCCATTCAAATGCGCCTTTTGTTTTCACAAAACTGCTAAAACCTTTGGAAACACACTGGACGGCCCGGGGGATCCCAATCGCTATTTTCTTTGATGTCGGCGTGGGCGCAGCTTCTTCCTTTGAAGCTGCTAAATTAAACAGTTCGTTGCTGCGTGCAGATCTTTCCCATTGCGGTTTTGAAATTAATGGAGACAAGTCTAATTGTGAGCTTGTGATTACTTTTTCCTGGATTGGATACGCTGCTCATACGCACACAGGTTTTATTTACGCCAGTGATTCCAGAGTTGATAGTGAAATGCTTTTCTCCGATCTTAATAACGTCTGTACCGAGCTCGAACAGTCAGTACTTTTTCATGTTAGGAAAATCGCGTCTATTGTTGGCCAGTGTATTTCTTTCTGCCAGTTGCGGTAATGTCACCCAAATTATGCGCCCCCGCCCTCAGCAGTAGAGTGCTTATCCACATGCGTGACTGCAGCGCTGCGAGAACGTTGATTTTACCCATGTGGAAATCGGCCCAATTTTGGCCATTGCTTTGCAGCAATGGTACCCATATGATTTTTTTCATTGCCGGTTGGCAATTTCTACCCAATCGGCCCGATTTATCCGTCAAAGGCAAAGCTAAAAATACATTGTTTGGGTTCATGTCACGCAAGTGTCGACGTATGGTCCTCCGACTCGATTTCAAGCAAAGTAGTCGTTTTATGATTAGTGGTTTTTGTACGTGTCCCCAAGAGTCGTGTTACATGTACTGCTCCTGAAAATGTATGTTGCGGGCTTTACAATTTTCTCAGTTCTGATTCAGATCTAATGTTTATAAAATTTGTTTTTTGTTGATGCTTTTCCTAATATTTAGGGTGTGTAAACCAAGGGGGGTTATTTGATATGTATTTATACGTTTACCCCAGTGGTCCATCATGTGCTCGTATGTTTATGAATACAACGAAACGTTAGTATTATCGCGAGCAATCCCATGCACAGTGCTGTGTGATTAATGGATCACTTTGTTACTGTGCTTCATCTGTTTGGCCCTGTTAAGACTAGGGTACCCTCCGGTGGTGCGGCATTTATGCGTTATGGCTACATTGCCTCTGACTGGAATTGTCAAGTTAAGTGGTACGCGACCCTCCGTTTGTGTAGTACGTGTACAGCTATTTATTCTGTGCGTGACTAGCAACCAGTTTGTTACTGTGACTCACCTGATAACCCCCCGGAGGCTTTCTTGTTTAGGCTGCAGACGGCACCGGTGGTGCGGCATGTTTTTGATCTGACTTCATTGTCTCTGACTGGAATTGTCAGTCTTACTGGTACACACCTCCCGTCATAGCCCCCCCCCCCCCCCTTCCCCCTCCCGTAACTCAAATTTATGTACACCTCCGATGGTGTGCGAGTAGTTTTTCGGTCGTCATTGTTATTGTGCCAAGCCTGCTTGATGTTTATTGTTACTGTAGTTGTTGTTCTCTTAGTGGTGACTTTCTTGTCTTTAATTGTATTATTGTATTTATTGCAAGCGAAGATATTAATTTTGATTTCTTCTCGATGCTTTTTATTTAAATGTTTTGAAGTCTGGTAGTAGGGCTAACTTGAAGGATTTTCGGGATATATCACTGAAGCAGTTGGCTTCCAGTTTAGAGACCACGCTACGCTTTTCAAAAACCCCAAGTATTACGGATTCATACAGACGCGCGTTCCTAAGGTTAAAATTTTGCGTCGTCCAAGGACGAAATTCAAGTCTTTCCAGCTAAGGCGGAACACGTTGCACTGTATCTTCAGCATGTGATGGAGAGCACGTAGTCGCACTCCGCGGTGGATTCTGCCATTTATGGTATGCAGTGAGCCCACAATCTCGCTGGGATCCTTTCGCCTACAGTCAACCCCATTGTACTCGCCATTAGCAAAGCTGCAAAGAGACTAATAGGAACCTGTGTGGTAAACAGAAAGGACCCTGTTTCACCTGACATGATTAAGAACCTAGTAGAGGGCTCTAACTTAGATAATTTACTTGAGCTAAGGAACATGAGGATATTTTTCCTTGCATTTGTGGGCGTTTTTAGAGTTGAAGAAGGTCTTCATATCAAATAAAAAGATATTGCCTTCCATGATGGATATATGACCATCAATATTGACGTAAGCAAAACCGATCAGCTTAGGAAAGGAAATCAAGTACTAATTTTAGAAAGTGTAAATAGTGCGAACACATGCCCTGTAAGGTTTCTCAGACGTTTTTTGTCCAGGCTACATCGTTTTCCTCTAGAGTCGTTTCATTACGTTTTCTGGGCTCTGTCTAAGACTAGGCTGGGCCATACAGTGGTTTCTTCTAACAAACCGATAACCTACTCTGCCATCAGAGAAAATTTTAAGATTTGTTTTAAGGATACTGTTCCCGGACATAGCTGTATTTAGTACCCACTCCTTAAGGGTGGGCGGCGCGACTATTGCCGCTAATGCAGGAGTGCCCGATAGGCTTTTATAGAGGCATGGAAGATGGAGGTCGGTTTCTGCTAAGGATGGATACGTGGACGACAGCTTGGTATCTAGGCTGTCGGTCTCTAAGGGCCGATTTACACGATCCGATTTTGTCGCATGCGACAAGCTCACGACAGGCCTACGACATGACTTACGATTGTCTCAGCGTTTTAAAACATGTTTTAAAATGCTACGACATTTTTTCTGACGTACACAACAATCATAAATCATGTCGTGGGCTTGTCGTAAGCCGTTGTCGCATGCGACAAAGTCGGACTGTGTAAATTGGCCCTAAGAAGTTTGGTATTCAACTTCATTGTAACTCTGCTTGCTCTTTTCCTTTTCTTTGTATCTAGTAGGATTGTCTTGCATTTGTACGGCTGACCTAACCCTGACCCTGAATAAATATTCACTAGAAGCTCGTTGTAGTGTGGTCAGAATAAAATATGACGATTTATGACGATTGAATGACTGAATGAATTATTCACAAATTGATATTCTGACGGCACGATGGAGAGGCTCGCGGGGTGTCACGGGACTAGTTAAGGGTATTTAACAGTTTTGTCGGGGGACTTAAATCATTCTAGGTCAGTCAGTGACCCTGTCTGTTTACTTTTTTATTATGTTTTAATTATTTTCACCCTTTCCTCGGGGTTTGTGCTGCTGCATTAGGCGGGGAATGCGTTTCCACATTTTTTTTTTTTTGGACCACTTCTAAAGGGTGGTTCTTTAGTGGTTTTTCGTATCTGGCGTACCACAACTTCTATTAGATTATATTTCACTTTAGTTATTATAGCAGGCTTGGCTTGCATTTGTAGTATGATTGCCATGCATTTGTACGGCTAACTGACACAACCTAAATAAACTTTCACTCGAAGCTCGTTGTAGTGTATTCAGATTGTCATGACTTTAACACGGTAAAACAGCAAGAGCGATCCGGTGTTCTTCGACTTCTTCAGCTGGTTGTTCGAGGATATATTTTTTCCCTCGATATCTGCTTCTTTCAACATTTGTGTTCCTGTAAATACTGAGAATAGTGTGAATAAAGAAATTAAGTTGAATCGAGATGAATTCAAATAAATTCGAAAAAAGAGGACTTGATCAAGTACATACAATAGTATGAACCTCTTACGTCCACACCAGTCATGGACAGAGTTGTCTACAGAGTTGCAAACATGACGTCGTCTCCTTTCTCGCAAGTCCGCTGGTCAGAATGGCACAACCATTGCGAAGAGAAGGAGTGGCGTTGAGTGTCGCGTTGAGATTGAGAAGGTTCCAGCTGTTGTGAGCGAAAGGTGCCTTACAGAAGGTAAGAAAGTTTGTTGCTGCATGCATTTTAAGTGAGAGATCGGTCTCTTCGAAGGTGTTGTATTGTCAATTTTTTTTTTGCCTGCCTCCTCCTCCTCGGAAATTATCATGGCTGTGTCTAGATGTCATTCGGGCGCAAGTAGCAACTCTTTTAGAACGAGTAATAATCGAGTATTAATGTGTTCTTCTCTTGCGTTGTGTTCGTTCGGAAGAAACTCCTTGGAATAATAACCGAGTTTTACTGTGGTCTCCTGCGTTGTTTTGGGTCTTTCCAGGACGTAACATGTCGATAATTTCGATAGTCAATAAAAGTCGATCGTTGTCGATCAAATTCGATACTAATCAATCGACAAATATCGGATGTCGATAAAAGTCGATCACAAATTTTTTTGTGATTATCGACTTTGATCGACTGTGATCGACTTTGATCGATTTCAATCGACAAGTATCGGAAATACAAAAAAAAAAGGTTTATGGCGGGAGACGAGGCTACAGTTGCCAAGCACAGTTTACTGAAGCAGGATTGGCTATGCCAAGACTTTATTTTACCGATTTACAGTGTAATTGGAACCTCAAATAAACCTGAATAAACACAGAGAAATTACCCTTTTCTGCTACATGCTTCTAAATTTCTAAATTTTGCCCGCACCGTCTCCCGAATGATCACTTTGACTCGCGGAAAGAAGGGGCCCTAGGGACTAGGCTGGTTTCGAGTTATGAGTTATGCTACAGGACACGAGTTAGCTCAGCAGTCTCAGCAGAGCTCAGCTGACACTAACTGATCATTTCTCAAGGTAATTTAAACATTCGATTTTGTAATGAATGACAGACCCCTTGGTTGTTCAGTTTTTTATTCAACTTTATTGCCATACGGATTTACGTGAAAGCTGTTTACATTTTCGTGGGCGATTGAAAAATGTGTCAGCATTTTTGTCGATAAAATCGATATTCAGTCGAAAATCTTGTGATTATCGACTTTTATCGACAAGTTAAACTTGTCGATTGACAATTATCGACAAATATCGAGTATCATCGACTTATCGACTACGTTTTCGATGATCGACTTTGATCGACATGTTACGTCCTGGTCTTTCTGCAGGTAGCTGAAAGCAGTGTTTTTGACCACGTATAGTAGGATTAGTCATCATTTGGAGTTTTTTTTTTGTTTTCTGTCTTTTGTTTCCTTTGCTTTACATAATTTATGCTCCCGTACCTACAGAAGCTGTCGTTATTTTCGTTATTAGGGGTTGCGTTTTGTAGGATGCAAACCGTGACAATCGTAAAATCGGAAGAATAAAAATAGGTCCGCAATGCGTACTCGGGGTCTTATGCTTAGTTTAACTCCATTCAGCCCACCATGCGTCCATGCGTGATTGGTTGAAAATTTGCCATAATGCAGCAGTGAAATGGGTTTCTTCAGTATACTTCAAATTTCAGGACCTGTTTAGAATTTTACATCCATGACTTGCCGCTAATCTTTCTCTTATTGCCATTTGCACAGTTTAGACAACTTTTGGTGCACACTACAGCATCTCTATCAGCTATTTACTAGTAACAGAAGCACTAGAATGGCTAAAAAACAAGCATGGCACTGTCATTTATTCATACGATCTTATAAATGATCAAGAGAATGCTGACATTCAACTAGAATTCTAAGATGAATCATCAGTAGATAAGGTGTTCAATAAACAAGTACCCTCAGAGCTTGGTGCAAATTCCCAAACTACTGGAAATCACAGTTTATCAGCAATAACAATGTATAAACAGCCAAGAGGAATATCTGTTGACCAATTACGTCAATCAGTTAGATCATTAAATAATGAAAAATGCAATGCAAAGCTTTCAGCAGGGTGCTTTCATGGACTAGAAATAAATGAAAACCTCAACAGCCTGAAGTCACAAAATGTTGAACCAGTTTATTTATTTATAACTGGAGGTCAGGTAGTGCTGGGAAAAGCCATTTGATTAAAACAATTTACCACACTGTAGTAAAAATCTATAGACATGCTCCAATGAATCCTGAGAATCCAACAGTGTTACTAGTAGCATCTACTGGAGTAGCAGTAATAAACATTGATGGTACACACAGCATTTGCAATACCTAAAAATAAAGGTGATGAAGGGGGGGAAAATCCAGGTCCTACAATATTTGACATTGATCCAGCAACCATTGTGTCCACTGACTCTAGCCAAGGAAATGAAGCAATCTTTGGTGTGAATGCTGGTAAGCAATGTGTAGCAATGTCACTTGCTGCTATTATATACCATCAAATACAAGATAATTCTACTTTGATAACTCTACTTTGAACAATATTTTGGTCATTGGAAATAATCTATACAGTTCTGTAAGATGCTCTGAGCGAACAAATGACTATTTGCTGTTAAGTGGTGTTCCAGACATGGTTTCAATATTTGTTAAAGTGTATTCATTACAATAAAGTGTATTAATGGCAGTAGTTAACAAACAACAATAATTTTATTGTACTTCTGTTATGAGTTTGAAAATACTTCTTGAAGTGAATTTCTAAGGGACCGTTCATTTTTTATGAGAAAGGGGGGGGCTGGTGGGATTTGGGGGGGGGGGCACTAAAAAAAAATTGGCTTGAAAGGGGGGGCCAGCCGAAAAAAAATGAAGGAAAAGGGGGGGTTGGACGAAAAAATTAGATTAAAAATAGGATAAGAGATTTTACAAATTGAGGAAAAAATTGACCTCTTTTATTTATAACAAATATACTAAAACATTTCCAGGGTATTCAAGAAAACTTCTCAACAGCTTTTTATATATTTTATAATAACAGTGAACGTACCATAATAACAGTCTTGAATAGTAACAACTTTCTTTTCATTCATAAAAATGTTGTTGTCAAGCGCATATTAAACAAAGACCAATAATTTGAGTCCTGTAATTGGAACTGACCTCGTTACCAAGGCTTTTTCTGAGAAATTTAATGGGAGGGGCATGAAACTACTACAAGGTGTCCAATTCATCATTTTCGACGTTCTCTTTGATCTCGTCGTCGCTATCTTCCTCTTCTTCTTCCTCCTGTTCTTCTTCGTTGTCTTCCCCTTCTTCCTCTTCTTCGTCGTTTTCTTCTTCATCTTTGTTCGTGTCTCCGACGTTTGAGCTATAATCTTCACGATGCAGGAAACAATACATCCTGTTTCTTACTTCTGGCTTAAGGTTGGTAAGCAGCCTGCTTCCTGCCGCGTTGCTGAAGTAGTCCTATGAAGATTATCATTGGGCTAATTTGTGTGAAGATGCCACCAAGCTAAAAAAGCTCCGTGTGCCAGAATTGAACAAATACTTTATAACATCATGGGCTATTAAAACAGCATCAGAAGAGCAACAAGAATGACAAAGTGAAGACAATTATGGGACACTTCTTGCGAATGAATACTCTCAGAACTGGACAAGCCGAAGTGGGAGGCAGGAATGAATCAGGTCAACTAAACAGCAGTGATGAAAGCAGTGAGGGAGAGGAAACTGATGATGACTACAAGAGTGATGCCCCTGACTCTGAAGACGACTCAAATGATGTCGTTTTTGCTTTTATCCCCTCAGATGAGGAATACGCAGACGAGCGGCCAGCTACAACACGCTCAGGACGAGCTGTAACAAGAAGAGCAGAAATTGACTTTTCATTCTTTTGAGTGATTTGTTAAAAGCAGCTTTCTAGCTTTCAGGTTTCTTTCAATAAATTATGTGAAATGTAACAAAACGAAATTTTAATGCTGCAGTAACTTTTAACACCATATGTATTTTTTATTCAAGGGGGGGGGGGGGCTTCCAAAAAATTACTCTGATGAGGGGGGGGGGGCAGGAGAAAAAAATCGGAAATTGATGGGGGGGGGGGGGGGGGGTCATACAATTTTTAAATTACACTCCTCCAAATTCCACCAGCCCCCCCTACCCCATAAAAAAATGAACGGTCCCTAAGAGACATATATGGAACAATGTTTGATGTCATGAACAAACTTCCAGGAAATGACTCACTATATTGTAATGAATACACTTTAATAAATATTGAACCCATGTCTGGGACATCAGTTAACAGCAAGTAGTCATTTGTTTCCACAAAACATCTTTTAGCACTGTATAGATTATTTCCAATGACCAAAATATTGTTCACAGTAGAATTAGTAAGTGACATTGCTACACATTGCTTACCAGCATTCACACCAAAGGTTGCTTCATTTCCTTGGCTAGAGTCAGTGGACACAATGGTTGCTGGATCAATGATGTAAACATTGTAGCACATCATTTGTGTAAACCAAAACATCACCTCCTTACACGACTTGTAATGTCCAACAACTTGTTTTAATGTTGGCAAGTAAAACACATTTAAGCGAAACATCATAAGCATCGTATTCCAAAATCGCCCTCGCACACGTGAAAATGCATCCTTGGCTTTCACAAAATTGTTGTGACAGCCGATCCTTGACCGCTGTTGACCGGTACTGTTCGATTGTTGTTCCCATGCTGGCGGCTAGTAGCAGACAACAGTAAGAGTACGAAATATACTATTCTTTGAGAGTGCAAAACTCTTATTCAATGCAATTATTTTTTAGAGTACAATAACTCTTTCAGTTTGGGGTGTAACCCACACCGACATTTCAAGCCGATAAATACTGGTTTGTGATAGCTTGTGAGATACTTGTGAGGTATGTGGTGCAACGCACACCGGATTTCAAGCCAATGAATGTGGGCTTGCGAAAGCGTCTTAGCTTCAGTGCAATCCGCACTAAACACAAGCCGAGTCTAGATATGTTGGCTTGCGTGAGTAAACAACTCCCGTATCGATATCGCCGAGGAAACTCCACTCAGCGACGTCACCTGGATGAAATAACAAAGAACAAACAAGCCAGGAAAGTGTAGTTAATTTTCGAAATGAAAGAAAGAAAGAAAACCAATCTGAAACAGCACGAAAGATCAATTTTGAAACAGAAATAACTTACCTTGTAAATTTACGAATAATTTGCTACGGAAATCTCTACAAAATTTTCCCAAAACATGGAAAACGACCGCAGATTTATATACAAGCAACGAACGCTAGAAGAAATACACCCTATGCAAAATGAAAAGGGACTGGGAGCGATACGTGCGAGAACGAGGCTAGTTGGGCCTTGTTCTGTTTACTCGTGGTAAAAATGGCTGCTGATCAAACTGTAAGTGCCAGCCGTCTTTCCGAGGGCGATATACCAGGAGCATCTCTTCAAGGACGAAATCCTACAACACTCACCACGGATGAGCTTCGCTTTTGGTTAAAATGTCGTGGCGACCCGGCAAAAGGATTAAAAACAAAGGCACAGTTAGCAAAAAGGCAAGTAAGCTTGTCCATGTATTTCTCAGTAGTCGTAATAATAAGGGCTTTTTTATACTGTACTTGGTTAAAAGGATTCGATATTTAACATGTCTTATTTCTTATTTCAAGTAGAGATCAGGAGATTTAATGTTTATTTCCGTCGCTTACCTGTTTCTGCACAATTAACTGGTGTGCTAATTTTTCCGTAGAGTACTTGAATATGTGGCTTCTGGTCGTGATAAAGATGTTGTGGATCCGGACAAGAACCTTATTTACACGCGTCGAAAGCAGAGACAAGAAAAATTACAAACTCGAAATGATCCGTTGCTAAAGGAAAGTACTGTAAGGTTTCCATCGACTGGGTGGTCAACAAGCTTACAACGAATGCCATTGTTTACAAAGGCAGAAATGGATTTGCATGTCTCTCAGTCTGGAAAAAACATTGACCGAAGTAAACAGAGCCATACAGTTCCAACAAGCATGAGAAAAGCCAAGACGTTCCTTGAAGACGAATACTTGAAGGACGTAGTTGCTGCTAGTGACAATGAATATTTCTTTTTTCAATGTTTGTGTCATCATAGCTTTAAAAAAAATGAAGCCCCTCATAAATTAAAAGTTGCACTTTGTTTAGTGAGTGGAAGTGTAAAGTATGCTTCATGTACGTGCGTGGCGGGATCTGCTGGCTTTTGTAATCATGTACTTGCACTTATGATGAAACTTTGTAAGTTTAGCTTGTATAGCTGTCAAAATGTCAAGGAGTTGGACCATGAATCTGATATGGCACAACCTAAGGCATGCACCTCCAGTTTACAGCTGTGGCACAGACCTGCAAGAGGGGAAAAAATCAAGCCCCAACCTGTCATGGAACTCAATGTAAAGAGGTCCAAATTAGATAGCGATTATGATCCTGATAGTGGTGTGAGGTGTTTATTGTATGAAGCTAGGAAAAACTTGAGCACACAAACATCAGATGAAGTTATGTTGAAAGACAAGCTTCAAAAGATCAATCCTAAATTTGCCCTGTCTCAAATCATTTCTCCTGGTGGTACTAACTTACAGGAAACAAAATTTGGAAAATTTGCGAGTGGTTCATATGCAAGTTATCAGTTACAGTTTTCGGAGTCCAATTTTCAAGTTTTCCGCAATATTGACTTAGTGCCTAGAGCAGACGGCAATGATGGTAATGATGACCAAAATGCTATATCTGCGTTTCCTGCATTTCCTTTGCAACATTCTGAACAGTACAAAAAGCCAGATGGTTTGAGCAGGAACCAAGAAGCACTCCTGGATCATTTGACTGTTGATGAGGTAAAGCTCAATAACATAGAGAAGACTACAAGAGAACAAGCAGCCTCCCAAGAATGGAATGCTGAAAGAAAATTTCGGTTTACAGCTTCTAATTTCCACACCATTGCAAAAAGGAAAAGAAATCATGCCTCTTTAGTAAACAATCTGCTTCATCCCAAGCCATTTACTTCCAAGCAGACAGAACACGGGAAAACCTATGAACCTGTAGCCTTGAAAGAATATGGAAAATATATGTTTGCAGCTAGGAATCCAGTTACAGTGTTAAAAAGTGGCCTTGTTGTGAGTATGGCCTGTCCAATTTTGGCAGCATCGCCAGATGGCAAGGTCATTGATCATAGTTGTAGTAAGCCTTTTGGACTAGTAGAGGTTAAATGTCCCTTCAGTAAGTTTCATGTAAGTCCCTTACTGAGATGCATGTGCAGATGAAAGTTTCTTTGCAGAAAATGTAAATGGACAGCCAAGACTGAAAAGGGGACATCAGTACTACTTTCAAATACAGGGTCAACTTGCTGTTACAGGGGCTAACTGGTGTGATTTTGTAATTTACACCAGCAAAGGTATGAGTGTAGAGAGGATCACATTTGATCCTCAGTTCTGGGACACATTGAATGAATTCCTTAAGAACTGCTATTTCAATCATTTTATAGAGCCAGCCGCTTTAGAATTCTGTAAACATTAGAAAAGCGTGTCATTGTTGTTAAATTGTAGCAATGACACATATGTCTAAAACAGAGTATCAACCTTGGTGTCTTTCAAGATAAAACTTTTGTAAGATTAGTTTCTTTATTCTCAGTTCTTGAGCACAATGACGAACGAAGATAAATGACAGTTTACCAGCTCCTAGCGCACAAAGATGCCGAAACCCTAGTTTACCAAATCTGTGCTCTTTCTGGGACATAACATTAGGGTCTGGCGCTTTTATTAAATAATGTTGTCTTCTGTAGAAGGCATTACTGCTTTGCCTAAATGTTACATGGAAATAAGAGGATCGTGCATGTTACACAAAAAGGCACAGACACTCCACATTTGATTTACCACCCCAAATAGACTAAGTGGTACGACACTATCCCAAATGCGGAAGTTCTTGACTTTGTTAATAGCTCGTTCGATATGTATTCTTACCGAGGCAATTTCCTGGGTCTTGATAACATCTTGTGCTGTCATTTGGGTATACAACCCTAGAAAAGGTGGAATGTTTAGGTTCACACCCGGTGGAAGGAGATCTTCAATTGTAAAGCCTTTATCGGCCATCACAGTGTCACCTTTATCAAAATCTAACTTCAGAAAACCACTTCTCTCAACAATTTCGCGATCGGAAATACTTCCACTGTATAGTTGACTGATAAAAGTTATAGCTCCACTAGGAGCAATTCCAACTAAGCCTTTCAGAGTTACGTGGTTTTTATACGAGCTGAACAGTTTCGAATTCAAAAGAAGGCTGGAAGGCATCTGACATCTAATCTCTGTGCAATCGATTATTACACGGGTGGAAGAGTATTTGTCTTTAAAGCTGTCTGGCATAGTAACTGTAACAACCTCCTTATTTGCCCATATAGATACCTGACCAAATTTAAGATACAAGTAATTTATCCAGGACAGGAATATCCTGCTCACTGTTGACTGAGAGATATGAAACAAGTGAGCCACATGCTTTTCTGCAAATCCCCTTCTTAGTCTGCAGAGTACAAGGAAAAACTCCTCTCTTGCTTCTAAGCTCCTTTTTCTACCTTTGTGAGTGCATTCCTCTGGTTCCTCGGTTTCATTTTCGTTCTCATCATAAAAACGCTTTGGGACACTTCTTTCTTTTGACGAGCAGTACCTAATGTTCTCCCCATTCGTTCCAGTGTTCAAAAATTCATATACAGGATTAAATGTAGCAAAGTTAGGAAAGCCGGTGAGAATCTGCAAGACCCTTCTGACGTTTCAAAACTCCTCTCCGCCCTTCGCATCAGGCGGCCATTTTTTCTTGGCCCAACTAGCCTCGTTCTCGCACGTATCGCTCCCAGTCCCTTTTCATTTTGCATAGGGTGTATGGCCGACACTAGTACCCAGTCTACAAGCCAGACTGTCACGTGTGTTCTCGTCCTGAAAGTGACGAACTGACTGACAAACAAGATCTGCCTCTGACCTAGGGGTCTGTATGCATACAATGCACAAGACCCCAAAAATAGACTGTCAGTATAAAACGGGGAGTGCGGACCCGGACTGCGGACCAGGTACAAAACGCGGACTGCGGACTAGATATGAAACAAGGACTGAGCTTTAGAAAATGGAGTATTAAAGAAAACTATTTATTATAGAAACACCAATGAAATCCAACAAGCAATATAATATAAAATTTGACAGTGTACAATAATAGCACAATATTCGCCTAATGATTTTTCTGTATACATTTTTGGTTATTTTAAGGCAATATCGTTATATCAGGAGTCTCGTTATAACGATACCTCGATATAACGATCTAATTCCACTGTACTGCATCTATGAACGTGACAACTTGTTAGACGTAATCATTAACTATTTATTTGGAATTCTACAAGTAGACAACTACTGAAAATTACTCTAAAATGAAACTATTACTTGCAAGTCTTTTCAGCTTGTGGTATTAAAGACCTAAGATTACTTTTCTGTGCTGAACGCTTGGACAAAATAAATTCAGTTTGTTGATTTCAATGCCGTAAATATCACAAGTCATGATGAAATGGCGCCGACGAGCGTCATATCTCGGTAGATTTACTTTGTGGCACAACGGCCGCCAAGCTTCACAACTCGGTTGATTTACTTTGAGGCACAACGGCCACCGAGCTACACAACTCGGTAGATTTACTTTGTGGCAGAACGGCCGCCGAGCTACACAACTCGGTAGATTCACTTTGTGGCACAACGGCCGCCGAGCAAAACAACCCGGTTTGATGCAAGCGCGAGGAGTCGCACACATTTTCCAAGGACAGTGACGAACCATGCTTAATCCAAAGTAAAATTTTACCGACTTCAGTTGACAGACCTTCAGCAATCTTTCAGCTCTTTTCAAGGATGAACGATGGAAGATTATCACACCTCACCAAACGCTGGAATAATGAACGCCGACGACGCACAAATCACCACGTGCGATAGTTCTTCAAAGTGAGGCAAAACGTAACCAAGCGCCTCAAAGCGAGGCAAAAGTGTGTCGACGACGAAAATGCAATCTCGAAAAACTTCCCTTACAACACAAATTAGGGGTTGCGTTCTCGTACCTCGAACGCAAATACTGTCGGAGCTTAAACAATATCTCTAAACCATTTTGGAGCGAAACAATTTAAGTCTGAACTTGGTCAATTTTCAAATATTTCTAATTTCATCAAATTTGTTTATCACCTGTGCCCAAACTATACTTTCCCCCAAACTAGTTTTCCAATATTTAGGGACTATAATAACTGTATTAGCTCTCCTGCAAACGTGGTGACCGGGAAAAGAACACTTTGCTAGAAAATGGGAGAAAAGTTGTGCTCGTTTTTACGGTTTTTCAAAATGGCCGACAGGTAACATAATAGAACAAGTATTTTCTCCTTTTTTCTAGAAGTCTGGCTCACATCTATCCGAGAAGTGGACACATATATGTTAACTATTTGATAGTAAAATACCTGCTCAAAGTCTGTCATGATCAATGGCGGTTACCATGGCAACGATACGTCAGCTGGCCCTAATATGGCTGCAGAAAATGAAGGGGATTTAAGAAAAATTTTGATTTCCAACTTTGCTTGACTTTCTCAGAGAACTGCTTTTAATCACTAACGGACTTTGGTGGTTTCCGGGTCTAGATGTTTTAAGCAATTTTGTGAGGTAAAAAATGCACTCTTTGTCCCCAAGTTTAAGGTAATCAATAGATAGTGCTTTCAGTGTTTAAAATCTTTGGGCTGAGATCAGAGCCAAAAGCATATGAGTTTCACAGTTAAGTTCTTAAGAGTGAGTCCTTCAACTGGAGCTAGAGTTTGTAAAAAATCACGGACGGTACGAACATCCCAAATTTCTTGGTATTTCGGTAGGCTTGGTCTAGTTTCATAGACTCCCTTCATAAATCTGGACACACTAGGATGGTCCCCAAGAGATATGTTGTTTGACAGAGTAATTATAGCAGATAATGCACTCCATGCCGTGTTAAGTCCACTATAACCCATTTATCATATAATTCTCCTATAAAGTTTACACCTTCTGCGACAGTTGACGAAAATGGATCAACTTTCATCTTTTTTCCTTCAATGACATATTGCTCTCCACGGTGCTTCCATGATATTGGTAACTGTTGAAGAAAAGCCTCTGTTTTGGAGTTGTTTCCGGATAGTGGCATATCATTGGGGATAGTTTCCGGTGAAGTGGGTATTTTTCGTTTGGGTGACTGGGCAGATATAATGTCCTCTCGGTCACGAGAAAACCACTGGTGCCTGGACCGGCCACCATGTCTAGGTGGGCCACGTGGGGGTACAGCCACTATCCTGTCTGGTTATTCCTTCTGAATCCTCTGTAGGACTACAGCTGTAAGCTTATTATGCTAAATGGAGGAAAAGCATAAACCTTGTACATGTAGTTACTCCATGGCAAATGAAAAGCGTTGACAGCAAAAGCTTCCGGGTCTGGATGATATGAAATATATGGCTTGACTTGATAATTAATGTGAGAGGCAAACAGATCAAGATTCGGGGTAAAACAAAGTTGTGCACACGATTGCTGAAATAATGTTTTGTTAAGGCACCATTCTGTGTTACGCCTAGATTTTCGAGATTCAGAGTCTGCCTCAATGTTCTCTTTCCCGGGATTCAGGCACCAGTGAGCCATATATTGTTTGCAATACACCAATCCCAAATAGCTTTAACTAATACATTCAACTTAGTTGAATAAGTGGTGCCTATTTTATTAGCTATAACCTGAACTGTTGTGTTATCAACCAGGACTATAACATGTCTTTCTGATACTAGTGGTCTATAAGCTTGGAAGCCAATAATTCAAGATAGTTGATATGGGTTTCCTTCTCTGTAGCTGTCCAGAGCCCCTCTGTAGAGAGGTCATTTACTGCGCACCCCCATCCTTGTGTAGATGCATCAGTACGAGTGGGTCAGGTCTGTCTATGTTATTGACTGCAGTATCTATACAGTCGACCCAGCACTGAAGCTCCTCTCTAGCAAATGGTGTCAACCTCATAAAGGCATCACAATTCCCAGCATTTTGTCTAAGGGCTTCAGATTTTTCATGTTCTGTAATGCGGAAATGGAGAGAGTCATACATTACCCCAGGAAAACTAGATATGATGAGGCCCACAACTTGTGCCACCTCACGAATGGACACTCTTACATGACAGAAGTTGAATTACAACTGTCTTCGACTTGTTTGCCTTGTCTAAAGTAAGTGATACTGTCATATGGACTGAGTTCAAAACAAACCCCAAAAATAGTAGAATTTGTGTGGATACGAAAACTGACTTTTTTGGGTGAGGAACAAAACCGAGATTGTCCAACAATGTTATTGTATCAATAACATCAGCGGCACATTCTGTTTAATTGCTTCCCATTAAAATTGTCTCAATGAGGAAAACACTGGCTTCATCAGTTTAGCAAATTTTCGGGGGCGGAATGCCAAACCATTAGGAAGACATGTAAATTTATAAACAATGCCATTCCACTGAAATTTAACATATTTTTGATGTTCTGGTGATTTCTTGATCGAAATCTTGACAGAGGTCGGTCAGCAAAGCGTCATACTCGTGTCGAGCATCTGAGACGCTAATTTCACCCTCTTTGGCCGTGTCGACCTGGGGTTCTGTCGTTTTAAGGAGCGTTTCGCCGTCACTGAGATCGCTACCGGTTTCTCTGCTTCAGACGGGTCATCCCGCCTTATTTACTTAAACGATTTCTCCATGGACAACATGGATGCGGACATGCTCGTTAGAATTTGGCTTAAATTCTTTAACACTTTTGGCATCTCTTCCTCGTTTTCTCGATCGCCATGGTCATCCATCAAAGCCGTTTCATCAGCGTCAGAAGGCAGGATTTCATCCAAATCCAAGTTTCCCACCATGCTTGTAAAATTTCGACCAACACTCAAAAACTACGCGGGCAACTGAACACTCGATCTGCTTGCGCATATCTCTCATGACTCCTTAGTGACGTAGTCCTATGACGAAATAGAATTATATTTTACTTCACGAATTTAAAAAGGTAAAGGAAAGGAAAGGGGATGAACTTCATTTAAGTGTCTAGTCGTACTAGCGCAGGAGCACTAATCCAGGACATTTTGAACTGAAATCAACAATTAACGCAAATCAAGTCAAACACTGGAGGGAGTGGAAAAATTGTCATGGGGAAGAACGGAAACACTTTTGGCGTAAACTTGAACTCTTCTTATATTTCCATCTCTTATATTACAGTCCTCTGACTGTTGTTGTCGTAGTTTGAGCTAGGATGGCCCGATGGATTCAACACACAAGAAGAGTGTTTTGGCTCGTCATGCAATCTTTACTCCCAAAGTCTGCGTAAGAGGCTTCAGATAAAGTCGGTAGTGTGTACGCGTAAATCAGGACATGGACTGTGACAGTTGTTCTCTTGGTCGAGTGCTGTTCACAGACGGACCCGTGCGACACTGAGGAGAACGAAAAAGTTGTATCGATAGCAACAAAACATTAATTTTGCTATTAGATAAAGAGACCCCCGTCCAAACATCACAGTGGCATCTGTTCCGAAGATATGTAAATGATTGGCAGGGCACATGACGTCATGTGCACGGGATGCGCAATGAGTAAATATTTGTGCATTGTTCGTGGGAAAATAACGCTTGCATATCGGGTCGAGATACTTTTGGTCTCGCTTTGCGTGATGTTCAATATACATCCACGCTTTCAGTTGTTTTTGTGTGGTCTCGGGTCAAAATAAAACAATGTTGAAATCAGCATCTCCCACTGAAGTCCGTCAAATTTCTCATAAACAAACATAAAGCTGGTGACCCGCAAAGGATTTCATTAATTACTTTCGTGTCTTACCTCTGATAAATACAACATACAAACGTTTTCTAATTTCAACTAAAACGTTGAGCTATTGATCGTCGTTTTGAGAAGCCAAAAAAATCCACTTTAACCCTATAGTTGATTAATTATGACGAGAAACATTTTTTTCATCATCCTGTAGTCGGACTTTAGTTCATGACGTCGTCAACCCGTCGCCATTTCGTTGCTCTGTGCCCTTTTTCACAGTGCTTTTTACTCAGTCCCCGTTTTGTGCCTAGTCCGCAACCTTCAGTCCGCATTTTATACCCAGTCCGTGTTTTATACCCGGTCCGCAGACCGGGTCCGCAGTCCGCTGTCTGCTGTCTGCTGTCCGCGTTTAATACGGACTTTAAAAATAGATAACTGCGGGACCTCGGGAGCAGGTTTTTAAGTTCCAGATTTTAGTGGCCGGGCATTTGAGAATCTAGCCCAGCTTTCAAGCTGTTGTGATCGGAAACTCTCTTAAAGAAGGTAAGAAAGTTAATTGCTGTATTTCAAGTGAGCAATCAGTCTGCTGGAAGGTGTTGTATTGTTAAATCTGGTATCAGAAGGTTTCGCCCACAAGGTGATTCGGAATAATTTCCGCACAGGTCCGTACTTCATTACGAAAACAG
>NC_090885.1:64258411-64265911 GCF_036669925.1 Montipora capricornis
CTTTACCGTTTCAAGTAATTTAAGGACACATGAAAGAGTCCATGCTAGAGAAAAGCGTTACAAACGTAAGCCAAAAGGAAATTTTGGTGAAAATTACAGCTGTTGGCTTTGCCAAGAGAAATTCTGCAGCGAGGAGCTTCTTCTCTCACACTATTTAAGGTCAAGTGTGCATTGCCACCAAATGAACTTATATTTATTAAATATAACTCGAAAGTAGTCAACCATAAAAGGAGGTTCCTTAAAGGAACCTCCTTTTAGGGTTGACTACTTTCGAGTACTTAAATACCTTCACAAGTCGGTGGTGCATGCACTTTAATTACTTCGATAGACGGTCGGGGAATATCCGATTATTACGTGTAATTCGGATGCTTTACCACTGCGTTGTTGGAGGTTAGTAGAGAAAATGTAGTTATGTTAGTAAGAAAATGTTAAAAGAATGAAACTTGAGTTAGGAGTTAGATCAATATATTTGAAGGTAGTTACCAGGTGGAATGCAAAAAGTGCTGGCACCCAAGAAGTAAAGCTTTAAATGTTTCTGTACAAGATTTTACACAAAAATATACACCTTATTCCAGAATGGCCGCCATTTAGATATTCTTTTGTTTTTATGGAAATTAGACCTTGATGCCTCGTTCAAGGCCAAAATAGTCTTTGAATTTTCAGCTCAAGAACGAAGCATCAAGGGCTAATTTGAAAAAAAAACAAAAGAATATTAAATGACGGCCATTTTGGAATAAGGTCTATTACCCACTCAAGCGAGCTTATAACGAGGATGGCCTAAAAACAGTGATCGCTCCACCCTCTTAGTCTCTCATAGCCTAGTCTTGATGGTATGAAAAAACACGAGAACAGATCTTGTTAAATTAAGTAAACTGCTTACATCGTTGCCACGTTAGGGCGGCTAATGGGCAGACACTAAATCACTGTATTCGTCCTTCATGGGAGGATGAGCTTGTTTCCGGACTTTCCTTTTGCTTCTGCATGAAAGACTCATCATTCTAAAAGAGATCGCTATTGCTAAAAAGTTCCCTAACAATGTTTTTTAGAGAGTGGGCTTTCCAAGGACTTTCTTTCTCTTCTCTTTCTCTTGTCGCTTTCTCTTCCGGTTGCATTGTAACACGCAATTGCACTCAGAGAAGAGATGTAATCTGCAGGTTGTAATTCTAGCCATCTGTAAACAGCATTTTTTACAATGACTGCAAAATTCTCGCGGGATCATTGGCTAATTTTTATGGTCAATAAGCGGACAGACACACAAATTTATAATTTATGTGTTCGAAGAGTTTAATTTAAGCAAACTTTTGGGATAACGTCGATCTGTCACTTTTTAAGCAATAGAAAGTCTCCTTTTTTTTTCATTAGCCAATAAGGGAGTGAGGCAACTTATGAATTTGGTTACGTCAGATTGAATAAAATTGAATTTTCTTGCATTTTTGTCTCGCGTTTTTCTCGTGCTTTGACTTTGTTTTAACCCTCAGCCTTTTGTTATTGTAAAAAACAAATTGATGTCAGTTTTCATGCGTCTGTCAGCCTTCAGCTTCGGCAGATAAACACAGACCTCGGTTTTGATAATTATGATATCATGCTCAACCTCATCCAATAATTGTTTATTATTTTGCAATAAAATGCAAGACTAGTCCCCAATGCTTGATGGTAAACGTCAATCAAAATGACCTAAAAGCTTTAACCTACTTGTGTTTTTGGATTTTATTCCAAGGTAGGTTTCTCATTAGGTATTTCATTTTGGCTAACAAACGCAAATACCAAAAGAATTGCAGGAAAGCGACCTCGGTTTGCTCTCATTAAGAATGACCTATGACAATGGACATATTACAACCATGATCACCATTACAATCTTCACCACTATAACGACCGTGACTACCACGATTGTCGTGAGCACTGGGAACAACGTGGCTACCATGACTACCGGGACCACCGTAAACATCTGGAGTACCACGGGCACTATGCATGATGATCATCCATAGCCACAATGACTGCGTGCGAGTGACCACCACAACCACAATGATGACCGTAATCTCTCGGTTAGGACGATGACCCTTGCCACCAGGACCACTCCGACAATCCGCGGGACCACCTGCTCTTGATTGGATACCTCATGTTAGCAAAAAAAGTAAATAAGAGATTAGTTAGCAATCTTTATTCAATTTCTTCAGGCAAAGAATCCTCTAATCAGTTCTTGGCGTCAAAGATTTTGGAATCAATACCTTCTATATTTTAGAATATGCTTCGTAATAGTTTTTGGAGAAATACAATTATTTGTTGTTGAGTAACCAGATTTAATTTTAATACATCTAATTGATAGACAGAGAGAGACTTTCATAACTTAATCTTAGGTCTTCCGTTTTAATAAACTTCAATAGCAAATGTTATTTAAACTTTTAGCCCACGACTAGAAGCATACAACTTCATTGTATTTGTGCAACGCCGCTTTTAACAGACCGAAATATTTTTAGATTGGTTTTCCCGCAAAAGCCAGACCTTTCCAGCTAATCATAAGTCTTGCAGGATAAATCATTACCCATCGGATTGAGAATCTTATTTAAGAACCAAACTTTTATTTGAGAACTTGTCTAAAGAAAGCTTGATTTGTGAAAATGGCGTTACATGTATAGACCTACAATCTCGGACAAAAACTGTTGAGACAGTAACACAAATTCGCCTTCATTTTTAAACATGCCTACTTACTCTCCCCTTCCCACTCCCCTCCCCCCCCCCCTCCTAGTCAATGTTGCTGAGTATCGTCATATGTTCTACAGTATATTTCTGACCAAGATAAATCAATATTGAGGTTGGGGGGGAGGGAAAAGGGTAGGTTTTAAGCGGTATATTTGGATAACTTGTTGGAGTACCAAAAATGTTCTTTTGTCTCAACAGGTTTTGTCCGAGATTGTTGTGTTGGAGTTGTATCCTCCTGTTTATGGGCTTCTGCTTGCACTCGATGGTGTTAAACCTGAACATCCATGCTACTTTGGATACAGTACACCAGCAATCAATTTCTTTGAGGATAACATTTTTTTTTTTCTTTCTCTAAATGATCTTTTCTATAGTAGATACATTGAGGATAGTAGATAGACTAGTACGAAAAAGGTAAAGGAAAAATGACATACTCTCACTTATATGGACAATTTGAGCAATTGTCTCTTGTGGACACCTGAAAAGTTCAGGTTGCTTCAACAGGATTGGAATCCTGTGATATTACCTGTGATTTGATTAAGTGTGAATAAACACATTAAATTGAATGGAGATATGAAATAAACCTGAAAAAGGTAATTCATTTCATCACCAAAGAATCATCCATCAAGCACGATAGAATTAATCCAACGCAGTCTACAACTTTCCTTTACGGTTGGTGTTATTTGCAGGCAGCAGATTGCAGGTTGCAGGTTGCATATGGGAGGTGGCGTGGTCCAGTGATTAGGGGTGACGTTGGTTTTAGCATGCGGTTGCCCTGGGGTTCAAATCATGTTCTAGGCTCTTGTTTGAATTTGTTTCCAGTTGTCCCGGATTCAACTCTACCACGCTTTGTAAATAGCCAACTGGTTGCCTCCTGCCACTTGGGGGTCTTAAAATCATGTTTCTTTCAATTATTAAAAGTGGGGTGCCTGTGAACTAACTTGATAGCAAACTGCACTTCCACTATAAAATATAACAAATTGATGTCAGTTTTTCATGCGTCTGTCCTGTTATTGATCATGAATTTCGTCATAACATTGTCAAAGTAGCTGTGGATCCACGAGGCGATAGCAACAGAAAAAAAGTCTCCGGAAACTTGAAATAGCACAAGAAAGTTCTGCAAGTACAAAAGAACTTGAAGTTGAAATCCATCATCGCTGCACCAGACGAGAACATCATTCAAACCAGGCTGAAAAAACGCATCTGTTGGCTTTGCCAGGAGGAGTTGAGCAGCAAGGAGCTTCTTCTTGTGCACTACGAACATCACATGACATTTGAGGAGTCGTCAAGTTGAGGCGCCTTTGGTGTCTTTTAATGTCAAGAAACTTTGTTTAAATTGCTTTAAAATGGCAATGACTGATTGTGGTTGAAGTTATCTTGTTTATGATTAAATTAAAAGGTAAAAAGGTGCCATATGAGATGCCATATATCCGAAGCTTTCGTTTTGCATTCCTGCTAGTACTAACGGTTTTTTGTGGGTGTGTGCTTAGAAATGCACAGTGATGTACCTAGCGTTTCACAGGGGAAGCAAGACCAAGACTGAGCTTTTTTTTTTTTTTTTCAGCGTTTGGTTTCTTCATTCTAACGAGATATCTTTAAATTTAATTTTTGTAAACAAGATGTGTTCAGTTGAAAACGGACTGCAATGTTTGCGCTATACCTTGTGATTTCCATCATATGAGAACGGAACGATCGAATTAAGATTTGTTTTTTCGCTCGAGAACTGAGAAAAGTCATCGCCATACCGGCTCCGTTCATTCCTATCAGTAGACTAATGCCAAAGTCTCTGACCTGAGAAATCCATTTCCCACGACATCAGATCATGATTTCTTACAACAAAAACACTTTTGGAATTAGCAGTCGACCCAAATATAGTCAATCAACTTCATCAGTTTCGACAGTCCCGTAAAATCTGGTAATCCCAATTCCTATCAGACGAAAAAAGCTACCATACAGTATAAGGAGTAGTTGTTGCATACTTAGAACCGCAATTAATGGATGATTAGTGTATTATTTTTGTTTACCGTTGAAAGTTACATTTGTTGTTAATATACTACTACCGTGACTTTTTTGCCATTCTTGCAATTAAATTGGCCAAGAAGTTTATAAGCCAAATCTGGAATAACCGTATGTGAAAAATACAGTTAGTATTTTAGGTACCAGCATAAACAAATGGCCGAATTGAACGTAAAACCGTTCTTGATAGTCCTATAACAAATTGGGTTCTGAACAATGTAGTTCCCGAAGCTGTGAAAGTGGAAGTATCCCATCCCACTTGCTAGTTCTTCTCTGTCGGCTGTTAAACAAACCGAAGCATGTCAAGTCTCACATCCTTTTACGAGCAGAAATCTTGTCTTCACGATAATGTGACTGCGCTCGTCGACCTCCAAGACTACAAGATCATCAGCCATTCCCTGGGGAAAGTGGGGGGACCCCGGGCTAATTACATTCGTTATAGGGTCTTATAGGGAGATTTGAACGAGAATCTTACCTGGGGGTTGGGAAAAATCAGGGAGATTTGTTCTCTAACACCTCGCACCAGGGTAACATCGAAGTACTTAGTAAAGAGAAACTCTGAGTCATTTCAAGTTGTTTGCATGCATGGAATTGCAGCCGCCGAACACAAGAATGCGGGCTCATCCAACTCCTTTGTGGTTTGTTTCGGCAACATGGCCAATCTCGACCCCCAGAGCTTCTCTTGACTGAGGGAGAGAAGAACTCTGGGGAACCCTGAAACAAAGTGTAGTAAAGTGTCTTCCAATTAATCTTCGTGTACAGATGCACAGCTGATGCCACTCGTAGGATTAAGAAAATAAAGTTTTGCAAAAATTTAGCCGAATGCGTGCGGCAATTAGAAAAAAAAATAAAGAAGCCTCGCCTGTGATGTGTTTCGAGAAATAGGGAATACACTCGCGGACTACATCTCAAGTTTCCCCTACATTTCTTTCGTGCTCTATCCGCTTCCTGCGTGCTTTACAACAGAACAGGTCACACGCGAGGCCTCTTCATTGTTGTTAATTATGATAGTCTTATACCTCTCTAGGAGGGGCAATTTCTTGACTTTGCTTGCTCTGGGGCCCCATCTATCAGAGGGAAATTGAAATATTTGGCTGAGCCCTTTGCAAAGTCCCCTCCCTTGACTGGGGCCCCTCTGCCCTCTAGATTATGGCCGTTGATAGGTGCATTTGCGTCAAACTTTAGCATCAAATTGTATTCTAAATCGTTTCTTAATGTTGTAATTTTGTTTTTCAAAAAAGCAAGGGAAATTTCAGCCTCATGCCATGATCATTCGCACTCGATGGTGTCAAACGCTGAGACCCGTCTGTAAAAAGTCATGACTTTGTACACCGTCCGTACAATCAGGGGCACCCAACGTCAAATTTTTGGAAAATATCTGTTCGGAAGACGATTTGAGATCTAGAATTTCGGAACATCTGTTGTAAAATTTCTTGCTTGCCTGCCTGTCCTAGGATTTTCAAACATCTGAAAAAATGGTATAATTGCCCATTTTATAACGGATTTTACCTTAAAAGGTCACCTAGAATTTTCGGGAGCCTTTTTCCTGGCTGAAATTTTCGAAAAGGTTAATTTTGATCCCTAGAATTTTCAGATCACTAAACTTTCAGCTAGGAGATCCGAACAGATAAAAAAAAAATAGGGGATAAAAATATGCCTATATCTACCGTTTAAATACTAAAATACGTTTAAACAATGCTATGTTTAAGTGGTTTTGAACTATATTCCCGTTGGGTGCCCCTGGTACAATAGCAACAGCGATCAGTTTCTTTGAGAGGATAACGTATTTTTCCCTAGCTCGATATCTGCTTCTTTCTAAATGAGATATTTGTTACTGTAAATACTGAGAATAGCGTGAATAAAGAAATTAAATTGAATCGAGAGAAAAATGAATCGAGATGCAAATCCGAAAAAATGCAAATCCGAAACACAAGACGACTAGTGATCAAGCAAAATAGTATTACTCTCTTGCGTCCCCTCACCAGTCTACGTGTTTCCTCATGGACAGAGTTGCAAACATGACGTCCTCTCCCTTCTCTCAAGTCCGCTGGTCAGAATGGCAGAATGGCATGACCATTGCGAAGAGAAGGAGTGAACTGAAGGTCCGAGCTGTTGTGAGCGAAAGCTATCTAACAGAAGGTAAGAAAGTTTGTTACTGCATTTTAAGTGAGAGATCGGTCTCTTCGAAGGTGTTGTATCGTTAAATCTTTGTTTGCCTGCTTCTTCCTTCTCGGAAATGATCGTGGCCGTGTCTAGATATCTGGCAGCCGGACATATTGATCGGGCGCAACTCTTTTAGAACGTGTAATAATCGAGTATCAATTTAGTGTGTTCTTTTTCTTGCGTTGTGTTCGTTCGGGCGTTCGGGCGCAAACTCCTTCGAGTAATAATTGAGTTTTACTGTGGTCTTGTGTTGTTTCCGTTATTAGGGGTTGTGTTTTGTGGGACGCAAACCGTGACAATCGTATAATCGGAAGAATGAAAATAGGCGGTCAGTATAAAATAAGGACCGCGGACTGCGGACTGCGGACTGCGGACTGTGGACCGGGTATAAAATGAGGACCAGGTATAAAAACGGACTGCGGGCCGGCTACAAAACGCGGACTGGCCGCGGACTAGATATGAAACAAGTTTTTAAAAAAACGGAGCATAGAACAAAACTAGGTTTGTTCTGGCCCAGATCCAGATTTTAAAGAAAAGGCCTTGAGTACTCTTATTCCGTGTCCAAATATTGTCACGTACACAGAAATGCTCAGTTACAACATCGGCAAGGCTAGAGAAAATAAGAGT
>NC_090885.1:64268411-64270911 GCF_036669925.1 Montipora capricornis
CTGTAGAGAGGTCATTTACTGCGCAGCCCCATCCTTGTGTAGATGCATCAGTACGAATGGTGATGTGTGGGTCAGGTCTGTCTATTTTATTGACTGCAGTATCTATACAATCGATCTACTACTGAAGCTCCGCTCTAGCAAATGGTGTCAAAATTCTCAGCTTTTTGTGTAAGGGCTTAAGATTTTTCATGTTCTGTAATGCGAAAATGCAGAGGGTCATACATTACCCCAGGAAAACTAGATATGATGAGGCCCACAACTATTATGCCACCTCACGAATCCACACTCTTTTACATGACAGAATTTGAGTTACAACTGTCTTCACACTTGTTTGCCTTGTCTAAAGTAAAGTGATACTGTCATATGGATTGAGAGTTCAAAACAAACCCCAGAAATACTAGAATTTGTGTGGGTATGAAAACTGATTTTTTTAGGGTGAAGAACAAAACCGAGATTGCCCAGCAATGTTGCCGGGATATGCTTTGAAAACTGTGCAATTCTTCAGCTTGGGTTTAACAAATGCTGAGAAGGAAACCAATTGATTTCTGCCATTACTCAACTGCTGTCCCATATAAAAAGGGAGGGATGCTCGTCGGAAATTTTAAATTAAATCTCAAATGAGACCAATCTGGTCGTGGCCCAGGCTTTTTTTGACCCCTAAAAGAGACCATATTAAAACACACAGATAACTAAAAACTGTGATTTTTAATGATGGCAAAGACATTATTATCTATTACTTTCACCTTCGTGAAGAAATATAAAAATGTACACATACCCTTTTATATTTCTTCGAAGGAGACCCTCACGGCTAGACCTTAAAGGAAACCATCACGGCGGTGTATGATTGCGTTTTGCCCAGAACACCCTAAGTGAGACCAAAATCCGAAATTTACGCCCCTAAGCGAGACGGCGAGCATCCATTTCGGTTGTCCGATGGGATCTCCAGTCAGCGCCATCTTAGCCAATCTCGTCATGGAATATGTCGAAGAAAAGGCCCTGTTATCGGCTCCAAACTCTCCCAAATGGTGGATCAGATACGTAGATGACAGCCATGTATGCATAAAAAGGGAACATGCGGATGAATTCCACGCACACCTCAATTCTATCAACACTAACATCAATTTACCATCGAGATAGAATCAGAAGGTTCTATTGCCTTTCTGACACAAAAACAACCAGATAAGACGATGGCTCGATACCGTGTCTGCATACAGAAAAGCTACCCACACCGACCGCTACCTTGACTTCAAATCTCATCACCACCCCCAACATAAATACTCGGTCATACGCACCCTCATGGATCGCGCAAAGAATATCCCATCCACCGAAGAGGAATCTGTAGAGAAACTAAGAGAGTAGCAAAAGCCCTTACCGCTAATAACTACCCTGCCATTTTCATCTATAATGGTCGCCAACGAAACAGACAACAAGAAGTAAATGATTCAGACCAGCGCGGTATAGTTGTTTTGCTGCCCTATGCCAAAGGAATCTCCGAGAAAATCGCGAGGGTTCTTCGAGGTTTCAACATTAAGGTCGCTCATAACCTATTCGGACAATCTCAAATATACTTAAAAAACCAAAGGACAAATCGAGAGGGAGGCCTCTAGAGGAATCGTATATAAGATCAAATACAAAGATTGTGATTGTGTTTACATCGGTCAGACATCGCGCGCGCTAAAAACACGCGTCAAAGAGCACTCAAAGGCCATAGCAACATTAGATGAAAACTCTTTGTTGGCCAAACACCACATGCGCTACAATCACCAAATAGACTTGATGAACGTCGAAATTGTTGACAGATCATCGGCATGGCGACAAAGACTTATTCTGGAGGCTTGGCATTCCTTACGAGATACGAACGCTATAAACGATCATATAGCACTTACAAACGTTTACAATAACATAAAGAATTTGTAAAAATATTTTAGAGTGCTCTGGAGACTTTCATTTTATTGTCTATTTTATTTTTAAAATATTCTTTTAAAGTGCGATTTTATATTAATACGCATCGTGTACCATCAGCACGCCGTTAGATTTTTGCATTTTTCATCTCTCCTGAGGAAGGCAACAGCAGTTGCCGAAACGTCCAACACAATATTTTAGCCAGTGTCAACCTTTTTATTATTTTTTAACATGCCTGGCTACACACCAAACATTTTTAATATATATCCATGTTCTATTTCATTTAACATGCACCCTTCCCCCTCCAAAAAAAAAGAAAGATTGAGTGCCTTAATCTTCATAACTCATTAATAATTTATGAACCTAACAGCCTATCTAAACATTGATAAAACGTCACGTGCATGGGCTTTAAACCCGACAAACCACTCCTTATTAGAATTCTCTATATAAGACTAGTAATGAGGCCAACTTGTTTTGTTGTAGGCAAATATCACATTTTGAACCTTAGTTCGGAATCCAGAAGGACACACTTTTTCTGGAATGTTTTTGAAGCTGTTCAAAAAACTCATAGCACATGTTTTATCTCGTGTAAAACACT
>NC_090885.1:64275911-64278411 GCF_036669925.1 Montipora capricornis
AAAACAAATTGATGTCAGTTTTTGATATGTCTGTCCTGTTATTGACAATGAATTTCGTCAAATTTGTTAAATGCGTACTTCGTCTTATTCTTGCCATTGTTGCATATTTGTGTTAATAAAACAGTTTTTCTTTTAAAAATGGCTAACCAGTATGAATATCAAATAGAAGATAACAAGAATTATTTTGCAGTAAAATGCAAGGCTAGTTCCCCAGTGCTTGATGGTAAAGTCAATCAAAATAGCCTGAAAGCTTTAACAACTACTTGTGTTTTTGGATTTTGTTCCAAGACAGGTTTCTCATTAGATATTTCATTTTGGCTAACAAACGCAAATACCAAAAGAATTGCAGGAAAGCGACCTCGGTTTGCTCTCATTAAGAATGACCTATGACCATGGACATATTACAACTATGATCGCCATTACAATCTTCACCACTATAACGGCCGTGACTACCACGATATATATCCCAAGCTTTCGTTTTGCATTCCTGCTAGTACTAACGGTTTTTTGTGGGTGAGCTTAGAAATGCACAGTGATGTATCCTAGCGTTTCACAGGGGAAGCAAGACCAAGACTGAGCTTTTTTTTTTCAGCGTTTGGTTTCTTCATTGTAACGAGATATCTTTTAATTTTAATTTTTGTAAATTATGTGTTCAGTTGAAAACGGACCGCAAATGTTTGCGCTATACCTTGTGATTTCCATCATATGAGAACGGAACGATCGAATTAAGATCGGTTTTTGAAATCTTCGCTCGAGAACTGAGGAGAGTCATCGCCATACCGGCTCCGTTCATTCCTATCAGTAGACTAATGCCAAAATCTCTGACCTGAGAAATCTATTTCCCACGACATCAGATCATGATTCCTTACAACAAAAACACTTTTCGAATTAGCAGTCGACCAAATATAGGCAATCAACTTCCTCAGTTTCGACAGTCCAGTAAAATCTGGTAATCCCAATTCCTATGAGACGAAAAAGCTACCATACAGTACAAGGAGTATTTGTTGCATACTTAGAACCGCAATTAATGGATTATTAGTGTATTATTTTTGTTTACCGTTGAAAGTTACATTTGTTGTTAATATACTACTACCGTGACTTTTTTGCCATTATTGCAATTAAATTGGCCAAGAAGTTTACAAGCAAAATCTGGAATAACCGTATGTGAAAAATACAGTTAGTATTTTAGGTACCAGCATAAACAAATGGCCGAATTGAACGTAAAACCGTTCTTGATAGTCCTATAACAAATTGGGTTCTGAACAATGTAGTTCCCGAAGCTGTGAAAGTGGAAGTATCCCATCCCACTTGCTAGTTCTTCTCTGTCGGCTGTTAAACAAACCGAAGCATGTCAAGTCTCACATCCTTTTACGAGCAGAAATCTTGTCTTCACGATAATATGACTGCGCTCGTCGACCTCCAAGACTACAAGATCATCAGCCATTCCCTGGGGAAAGTGGGGGGACCCCGGACTAATTACACTCGTTATAGGGTCTTATAGGGAGATTTGAACGAGAATCTTACCTGGGGCCCATCTATCAGAGGGATATTGAAATATTTGGCTGAGCCCTTTGCAAAGTCTCCTCCCTTGACTGGGGCCCCTCTGCCTTCTAGATTATGGCCGTTGATAGGTGCATTTGCGTCAAACTTTAGCATCAAATTGTATTCTAAATCGTTTCTTAATGTTGTAATTTTGTTTTTCAAAAGCAAGGGAAATTTCAGCCTCATGCCATGATCATTCGCACTCGATGGTGTCAAACGCTGAGACCCGTCTGTAAAAAGTCATGACTTTGTACACCGTCCGTACAATCAGGGGCACCCAACGTCAATTTTCGGAAAATATCTGTTCGGAAGACGATTTGAAATCTAGAATTTTCGGAACATCTGTTGTAAAATTTCTTGCTTGCCTGCCTGTCCTAGGATTTTCAAACATCTGAAAAAATGGTATAATTGCCCATTTTTAACGGATTTTACCTTAAAAAGGTCACCTAGAATTTTCGAGAGCGTTTTTCCAGGCTGAAATTTTCGAAAAGGTTAATTTTGATCCCTAGAATTTTCAGATCACTAAACTTTCAGCTAGGAGATCCGAACAGATAAAAAAAATAGGGGATAAAAATACGCCTATATCTACCGTTTAAATACTAAAATACGTTTAACAATGCTATGTTTAAGTGGTTTTGAACTATATTCCCGTTGGGTGCCCCTGGTACAATAGCAACAGCGATCAGTTTCTTTGAGGATAACGTATTTTTCCCTAGCTCGATATCTGCTTCTTTCTAAATTAGATATTTGTTGCTGTAAATACTGAGAATAGCGTGAATAAAGAAATTAAATTGAATCGAGATGCAAATCCGAAAAAATGCAAATCCGAAACACAAGACGACTAGTGGTCAAGCAAAATAGTATTACTCTCTTGCGTCCCCATACCAGTCTACGTGTTTCCTCATGGACAGAGTTGCAAACATGACGTCCTCTCCCTTCTCTCAAGTCCGCTGGTCAG
>NC_090885.1:64280911-64283411 GCF_036669925.1 Montipora capricornis
TCTGGTGAAGTTGGTGTTTTTCGTTTGAGTGACTGGGCAGATATAATGTCCTCTCGGTCGCCGGCAAAGCCACTGGTGCCTGGACGAGCATCTTCATTGCCACTGGCCACCACCACCACCACTTGGGTATAACCAAAATCCCGTCTGATTGTTCCTTCCGAATCTTCTGTAGGACTAAGCTTATTATGTTAAATGGAGGAAAAGCATAAAACTTGTAGTTACTCCATGTCAAGTGAAAAGCGTTGACAGCAAAAGCTTCCGGGTCTGGATGATATGAAATATATGGCTTGACTTGATAATTAATGTGAGAGGCAAACAGATCAAGATTCGGGGTAAAACAAAGTTGTGCACACGATTGCTGAAATAATGTTTTGTTAAGGCACCATTCTGTGTTACGCCTAGATTTTCGAGATTCAGAGTCTGCCTCAATGTTCTCTTTCCCCGGAATTCAGGCAACAGTGAGCCATATATTGTTTGCAATACTCCAATCCCAAATAGTTTTAACTAAGAAATTCAACTTAGTTGAATGACTGGTGCCCATTTTATTAGCTATAACTTGAACTGTTGTGTTATCAACCAGGACTCTAACATGTCTTCCTGGTACTAGTGGTCTATAAGCTTGTAAGCCAATAATTCAAGATAGTTGATATGGGTTTCCTTCTCTGTAGCTGTCCAGAGCCCCCCTGTAGAGAGGTCATTTACTGCGCACCCCCATCCTTGTGTAGATGCATCAGTACGAATGGTGATTTGTGGGTCAGGTCTGTCTATTTTATTGACTGCAGTATCTATACAATCGATCTACTACTGAAGCTCCTCTCTAGCAAATGGTGTCAAAATTCTCAGCTTTTTGTGTAAGGGCTTAAGATTTTTCATGTTCTGTAATGCGAAAATGCAAAGGGTCATACATTACCCCAGGAAAACTAGATATGATGAGGCCCACAACTTGTGCCACCTCACGAATCCACACTCTTTTACATGACAGAATTTGGGTTACAACTGTCTTCACACTTGTTTGCCTTGTCTAAAGTAGGTGATACTGTCACATGGATTGAGTTCAAAACAAACCCCAGAAATACTAGAATTTGTGTCGGTATGAAAACTGATTTTTTAGGGTGAAGAACAAAACCGAGATTGCCCAGCAATGTTGTGCCAATAACATTAGAGGCACATTCCGTAAATCCACAGATGCCATATAACAATTTGGTTACATTAAGCTAAGAGCAGTCCAAATTGAATACATCTTAAAATTTAGGATTAATCTATGTAACCCATTATCTTTGGGCCGGAGAAATATGGGGGAGATAAAATCACTCTGCGCCGAAACAAACTCAACAATAACTTCTTTGGCCAATAAATGTTGAATTTCTTTTGAATTTCTATTTTTCTCTGTTGAAACATGTCTGATGCGGCGGAGAAGTGAACTCAATTTTCTCCCCAGCAACTGTGCGCAAGACTTCTGCGTCAGAATTTATTTTTGCGCCATTCGCACAGTCTACGTGACAACTGGCCAGCTTTGAACGAAGCCGCATCTTCAATATAAAATAATGTATCACCTTCGACTTATTCTCGGCTAAATTGCTTACCTGCAAAGTTTTAAAAATCAATTCATCTGCTGTATTTACTGCCACTGATTTCCCTGATTTCCCCTCTTTTGTGAGTTTGTCTTCAACTTGGGGAATGATTTTGGCGGGTACTGCTTCCAGTTCGTCGTTGTCTGTTATCCGAGACAGCATTGTTGTTATTCGAGAAGCGGCCTGCTTTCCCTTGGTTATGTCGTTCAGGGAAAGTGGTTTTACTTATCTTGTTCGAGGCCCGAATGTCGTTTAATCGTGATTACAGATTATCGCCAAACAATAGCAACGTTACCAGGACGTCCGAGGCACATAAACTGCTCTAGTGTTTGTGCAAAGTGAGTATGGCGTCACGACGCCGCAACGATAGCTCACACGACGTGTGGCCTAGCAGTGCCAACGCATCTGTATTTAGTTTTACTAGCTTATCAAGCTCCGGCAGTTTTTCTGCCTCAATTGCACTTGCGTTTCTGTGGACAGAGGCAAAATACCCCGACTTTTGCATTGACTTTTGTATTGACGAGGCGCGAAGGTCCTGTTGTCTGGTTTGTTGTCAAGTTTGTCCCAAATCTCCGTGTTAACATGAGCCTGTCCTGCCTGTCGCAGTTTCCTGGTCGACTGTATTTTCCATCTTTTCTTTCAGTTTTGGTTCGCTAAGTTTAGCAGACCAACGTTTGATGATAATGTCAGCAAGTTGCTGATTAATATTCGGACCAATGGCCTCGTCTTGATCGAAATCTTGACAGAGGTCAGTCAGCAAAGCGTCATACTCGTGTCGAGCATCTGAGACGCTTGTTTCACCCTCTGTGGTCGTGTCGACCTGGGGTTCTGTCGTTTTAAGGAGCGTTTCGCCGTCACTGAGATCGCTTTCAGCATCCTTTCCATGTTCCGTTCAGCTTTTGCGTCGTTTGTTTACCGGTTCCTCTGCT
>NC_090885.1:64288411-64310911 GCF_036669925.1 Montipora capricornis
TAATGACTTGACTTTGACTGAGGTGTCTGTTGGACGTTGTTGATGGAAATAACTTTTTTTTCTTTTGCATTTTAATCTTAAGTGAAATCACAATCTGTTAATGATGTCAAGACCTTTTGGCCAAGCAGGAGATTTGAGGAGCCACGAAAGAGTGCATACTGGAGAGAAACCTTATGAATGCAAACAATGTGGTAAATTTTTTAGCCGAGCAGGAAGCTTAAAGATACATGAAAGAGTCCACACTGGAGAGAAGCCTTATAACTGCCAACATTGTGGCAAGTGTTTTAGCGAAGCAGGAAGCTTAAAGAAACATGGAAGAGTCCATACTGGAGAGAAACCTTATGAATGCAAACAATGTGGTAAATTTTTTAGCCGAGCAGGAAGCTTAAAGATACATGAAAGAGTCCATACTGGAGAGAAGCCTTATAACTGCCAACATTGTGGCAAGTGTTTTAGCGACGCAGGAAGCTTAAAGAAACATGGAAGAGTCCATACTGGAGAGAAACCTTATGAATGCAAACAATGTGGCAAGTGTTTTAGGGTAGCAGGAAGCTTAAAGATACATGAAAGAGTCCATACTGGAGAGAGACCTTATGAATGCAAACAATGTGGTAAATCTTTTAGCGAAGCAGGAAAATTAAAGATACATGAAAGAGTACATACTGGAGAGAAACCTTATGAATGCAAACAATGTGGCAAGTGTTTTAGCCAAGCAGGACATTTAAGGAGACACGAAAGAGTGCATTCTGGGGAGAACCTCTATGAATGTAAACAGTGTGGCAAGTGTTTTCGCCAAGCAGCAGATTTAAGGAAACATGAAGGAGTCCATGCTAGAGAGAAGCGTTACAAACGTAAGCCAAAAGGAAAGTTTTTTCGCAACAGAACAAGTGTTAGGAAACATGAAAAAGCACTAGAAAGTTCTGCAAGTGCAAGTGAACACGAAGTAGAGACTCATCGCCCCTGCACTCGACAGGGTGAAAATTACAGCTGTTGGCTTTGCCAAGAGGAGTTGTGCAGTGAGGAGCTTCTTCTTTCACACTATCAGAATCATATGACGTCTGAGGAGCCATCAACGTAAAGTAGTTGGGTGGCTTTTTAATGAATTTTGTTTTAGAAAGTTTTAGCCTTTCCGCTATAATGGTGTTGCGTTGGTAAATTTAAAAAACGTTTCATTTGCTCGTTGTTATGTTTCGTTGGAAGTTGCTTC
Organism: Montipora capricornis; assembly: GCF_036669925.1. Lineage (NCBI taxonomy): Eukaryota > Metazoa > Cnidaria > Anthozoa > Scleractinia > Acroporidae > Montipora > Montipora capricornis. The sequence continues at coordinate 64,289,619 of NC_090885.1, forward strand.
CCCGCCATACACGTTCAGCCTTTTCTAAGGAGCGTTGAAAATTAGACCATTGTTTACATAAGTAAACGTAGGTTTTTTGGGGGGGCGCTATACCAGTTCAAACTATTGGCATTGCCTTTTTATGTGTTTTCAAAATAGTATTTTAAAGGTTCCCCTAGAAACAACGACTTTTTTTTAATCAACGGGCCTCTTTAACCCCAGGCAGCTTAAAATAACCGGCAGCGCAATTTACATGGTTTATGGGAAAACAATTAGCAAGTCCTATCCTAAAGAGAAGATAAGAAATTCTTTTCCAGAAAAGTGCCTATTCACAAACTACCCCCGATCTCTATCTTATAAGTCAAATCGATCCGAAGGAACCGTTATTTCCCAGTGAGCTATGTGTTTTGTGATTGTGACACCGTCGATGGTTCCCGAGAGGAATCAACGGTGAAATACTAACGACCTCCGAACCACTAAGCATAGCACCTCTCATTTTCTGCAAATGCATCTTAACCACCAAATTGTTGCATATCGAAGTGTTCCTGGAGGAAAAACTTGTTTCCTTACTTTGGCAAATTTCCAGGCAGTCACATTCTGTTTCTAAGGTCAAGTGTGCATTGCCACCATATGAACTTCACTTTTCGAAATAGTTTTCTTTAGGATTATGAAATCCAAAATATGTCATATAGACGTAAATGTTAACATAAATCTTGTTGCTGTTGTTTTTACTCAAAAGAAAACACAAGGTTGTAAAGGATTTCTAATTAAATCAAAGATTTGTTGGGTACCAAAGGGAGTCATACACGGAAACGTCATGTGACAACATCTCAAATCTATGCCCGCCAAGCTCACAGCCTTGTTCTACGAATATATCAGTACACTAGTTTGATTTTGGGTTAGTAAATAAAACAGTGTGGTAAAGTGTTATATCTTTTCACTGGGGTTTCTTCAACAAATGTGCAGAGTACTAGGCGAGAATGACTGTGGTGCTCATTAAAAAATCCCGTCTTGCGCAGTTCCATATCGAAAAAAACGAGGATCAAAAAGATTTTCTTGTCACAGTCAAAAATGTGCAGGAATGGCGCAGTTGTGAGAGCACTCGCTTCCCACTAATGTGGCCTGGGTTCGATTCCTTGACTCGACGTCATATGTGGGTGTCTATGAGAGAAAAGTGCTTTAAATTTTTAAGATGAGAGTGAGGATCACTTTACCCCTTCGGCTATAACCCTTGCTTCAAATTCATTTTGTTTCTTTCATGCAATATTACCTTAATTTCCAAATTGTGACTAGCAGACTCGTACCAGTGACATGCTGGTCTCCCTTTGAACACAGAAGAGGCTGCGACTAGATAGAGTCACATGCCAGAGCCACCCACTAGTACTGATAGGAGTTGAAGTGTTGGCTATTTACAAACTTTTCTTTAAGCAGATTGCATTACCTGTGTGCAACTGTTATCTTTAAAGGAAATCATTAACCACTTAAAAATGAAATTACTACTTTCGTTATAAAGTAAGAAAATTTTAAAAGAATGAAACTTAAGTTAGACCAACATAGTTGAAGGTAGTTACCCAATATAGTTGAAGGTGGCATCCAAGAACTAAAGCTTCAAATGTTTCAGTACAAGATTTTACAGAACATATTACCCACTCAAGCGAGCTTATACCGATATGGTATAAAAAAACAGTAATCGCTCCACCCTTTGCAAAAGCGAGAAGCAAACATTAGACCACCTCTCAGTCTCTCATAGCCTTAGTTTTGATGATACGAAAAAACACGAGAACAGCTCTTATTAAATTCATGTAAACTCTTATACGGTTGCCACGTTAGGTCGACTGATGGGCAGACACTAAATCACTGTATTCTTGCTTCAAAATATTATATATTTTGTGCTGGTGCATGGGCGGGAGGATGAGCTTTGTTTCCGGACTTTCCTTTTGCGGCTGCATGAAAGACTCATCATTCTAAAAGAGATCGCTATTGGTAAAAAATTCCCTAAGAATGTTTCTTCGAGAGTGGGCTTTCCAAGGACTTTCTTTCTCTGTTCTCTTTCTCTTTCTCTTCCGGTAGCATTGTAACACGCAATAACACTCAGAGAAGAGATGTAATCTGCAGATCGTAATCTTGCGTCTGTAAACAGCATTTTTTACAATGACTGCAAAATTCTCGCGAGATCATTGGCTAATTTTTTATGGTCAATAAGCGGACAGACACATAAATTTATAATTTATGCGTTTCGAAATGTTTAATTTGTGAAATGTCGATCTGTCACTTTTTAACCAATAGAAAGTCTCCTTTTTTTTCATTAGCCAATAAGGGAGCGAGGAACCTTATGAATTTGGTCGCGTCAGATGGAATAAAATTGAATTTTCTTGCATTTTTGTCTCGCGTTCTTCTCGTGCTTTGACTCTATTTTAACCTCTCTGCCTTTTTGTTATTGTAAAAAACAAATTGATGTCAGTTTTTGATATGTCTGTCCTGTTATTGACAATGAATTTCGTCAAATTTGTTAAATGCTTACTTCGTCTTATTCTTGTCATTGTTGCATATTTGTGTTAATTAAACAGTTTTTCTTTTAAAAATGGGTAACCAGTATGAATATCAAATAGGAGATAACAAGAATTATTTTGCAATAAAATGCAAGGCTAGTTCCCCAGTGCTTGATGGCAAAGTCAATCAAAATGGCCTGAAAGCTTTAACAACTACTTGTGTTTTTGGATTTTATTCCAAGGTAGGTTTCTCATTAGATATTTCATTTTGGCTAACAAACGCAAATACCAAAAGAATTGCAGGAAAGCGACCTCGGTTTGCTCTCATTAAGAATGACCTATGACAATGGACATATTACAACCATGATCGCCATTACAATCTTCACCACTTATAACGACCGTGACTACAACGATTGTCGTGATCACTGGGAACAACGTGGCTACCATGACTACCGGGACCACCGTAAACATCTGGAGTACCATGGGCACTATTCATGATGATCATCCATAGCCACAATGACTGCGGACGAGTGACCACCACAACCACAATGATGACCGTAATCTCTCGGTTAGGACGATGACCCTTGCCACCAGGACCACTCCGACAATCTTCGGGACCACCTGCTCTTTGATTGGACACCTCATGTTAGCAAAAAAAGTAAATGAGAGATTAGTTAGCAATCTTAATTTAATTTCTTCAGGCAAAGAATCCTTTAGTAAGTTCTTGGCGTCAAAGATTTGAGAATCAAGACCTTCTTTATTTTAGAATATGCCTCGTAATAGTTCTTGGAGAGAATACAATTATTTGTTGTTGAGTAACCAGATTTAATTTTAATACATCTAATTGATAGACAGAGAGAGAGACTTTCATAACTTAATCTTAGGTCTTCCGTTTTAATAAACTTCAATAGCAAATGTTATTTAAACTTTTAGGCCACTACTAGAAGCATACAACTTCATTGTATTTGTGCAACGCCGCTTTAACAGACCGAAATATTTTTAGATTGGTTTTCCCGAAAAGCCAGACCTTTCCAGCTAATCATACGTCTTGCAGGAGAAATCATTACCCATCGGATTGAGAATCTTATTTAAAAACCAAACTTTTATTTGAGAACTAGTCTAAAGAAAGCTTGATTTGTGAAAATGTCGTTACATATACAGACCTACAATCTCGGACAAAAGTGTTGAGACAGTAACACAAATTCGCCTTCATTTTTAAACATGCCTACTTACTCTCCCCTTCCCACTCTCCTCCTTCCCCCCCCCCCCCCCTTAGTCAATGTTGCTGAATATCGTCATATGTTCTGACCAAGATGAATCAATATTGAGGTTGGGGGGGGGGGGGAGGGAAAAGAGCAGGTCTCAAGCGGTACATTTGGATAACTTGTTGGAGTACCAAAAATGTTCTTTTGTCTCAACAGGTTTTGTCCGAGATTGTAGTATTGGATTTGTATCCTCCTGTTTATGGGCTTCTGCTTGCACTCGATGGTGTTAAACCTGAAAAACATCCATGCTACTTTGGATACAGTACACCAGCAATCAATTTCTTTGAGGATAACTTTTTTTTTTTCTTTCTCTAAATGATCTTTTCTATAGTAGATACATTGAGGAGAGTAGATAGACTAATACGAAAAAGGTAAAGGAAAAATGACATACTCGCCCTTATATGGACAATTTGAGCAATTGTCTCTTGTGGACACCTGAAAAGTTCAGGTTGCTTCAACAGGATTGGAATCCATAACCTGTGATTTGATTAAGTGTGAATAAACAAATTAAATTGAATGGAGATATGAAATAAACCTGAAAAAGGTAATTCATTTTCATCACCAAAGAATCATCCATTAAGCACGATAGAATTAATCCAAAGCAGTCTGCAACTTTCCTTTACGGATGGTGTTATTTGCGGGCCGCAGATTGCAGGTTGCAGTATGGGAGGTGGCGTGGTCCAGTGATTAGGGCGTTGGTTTTAGCATGCGGTTGCCCTGGGGTTCAAATCCTGTTCTAGCCTCTGGTTTGGATTTGGTTCCAGTTGTCCCGGATTCAACTCTACCACGCTTTGTAAATAGCCATCTGGTTGCCTCCTGCCACTTGGGGGTCTAAATCATGTTTCTTTCAATTATTAAAAGTGGGGTGCCTGTGAACTAACTTGATAGCAAACTGCACTTCCACTATAAATATAACAAATTGATGTCAGTTTTTCATGCGTCTGTCCTGTTATTGATCATGAATTTCGTCATAACATTGTCAAAGTAGCTGTGGATCCACGAGGCGATAGCAACAGAAAAAAAGTCTCCAGAAACTTGAAATAGCACAAGAAAGTTCTGCAAGTACAAAAGAATTTAAGGTTGAAATCCATCATCGCTGCACCAGACGAGAACATCATTGAAACCAGGCTGAAAAACACATCTGTTGGCTTTGCCAGGGGGAGTTGAGCAGCAAGGAGCTTCCGCTTCTTGTGCACTACGAAAATCACATGACATTTGAGGAGTCGTCAAGTTGAGGCACCTTGGTGTCTTTTAATGTCAAGAAACTTTGTTTAAATTGCTTTACAAATGGCAATGATTGATTGTGGTTGAAGTTATCTTGTTTATTATTAAATTAAAAGGTAAAAAGGTGCCATATGAGATGCCATATATCCGAAGCTTTCGTTTTGCATTCCTGCTACTACTAACGGTTTTTTGCGGGTGTGCTTAGAAATGCACAGTGATGTACCTAGCGTTTCACAAGGGAAGCAAGACCAAGACTGAGCATTTTTTTTCAGCGTTTGGTTTCTTCATTCTAAGTTGATATCTTTTAATTTTAATTTTTGTAAACAGAGATGTGTTCAGTTGAAAACGGACCGCAATATTTGCGCTATACCTTGTGATTTCCATCATATGAGAACGGAACGATCGAATTAAGATCGGTTTTTGAAATCTTCGCTCGACAACTGAGAAAGGTCATCGCCATACCGGCTCCGTTCATTCCTATCAGTAGACTAACGCCAAAGTCTCTGACCTGAGAAATCTATTCCCACGACATCAGATCATGATTCCTTACAACAAAAACACTTTTGGAATTAGCAGTCGACCAAGTATAGTCAATTAACTTCCTCAGTTTCGACAGTCCAGTAAAATCTGGTAATCCCAATTCCTATCAGACGAAAAAAGCTACCATACAGTATAAGGAGTATTTTTTGCATATTTAGAACCGCAATTAATGGATAATTAGTGTATTATTTTTGTTTACCGTTGAAAGTTACATATGTTGTTAATATACTACTACCGTGACTTTTTTGCCATTCTTGCAATTAAATTGGCCAAGAAGTTTATAAGCCAAATCTGGAATAACCGTATGTGAAAAATACAGTTAGTATTTTAGGTACCAGCATAAACAAATGGCCGAATTGAACGTAAAACCGTTCTTGATAGTGCTATAACAAAATTGGTTCTGAACAATGTAGTTCCCGAAGCTGTGAAAGTGGAAGTATCCCATCCCACTTGCTAGTTCTTCTCTGACGGCTGTTAAACAAACCGAAGCATGTCAAGTATCACATCCTTTTACGAGCAGAAATCTTGTCTTCACGATAATATGACTGCGCCCGTCGATCTCCAAGACTACAAGATCATCAGCCATTCCCTGGGGAAAGTGGAGGGGGGGGGGGACACTGGGCTAATTACACTTGTTATAGGGTCTTATAGGGAGATTTGAACGAGAATCTTACCTGGAGGTTGGGAAAAATCAGGGAGATTTTGTTCTCTAACACCTCGCATCAGGGAAAAATCGAGGTACTTAGTAAAGAGAAACTCTGAGTCATTTCAAGTTGTTCGCATGCATGGAATTGTAGCCGCCGAACACAAGAATGCGGGCTCATCCAACTCCTTGTGGTTTGTTTCGGCAACATGGCCAATCTCGACCCCCAGAGCTTCTCTTGATTAAGGGAGAGAAAAACTCTGGGGAACCCTGAAACAAAGTGTAGTAAAGTGTCTTCCAATTGGTCTTCGTGAAAACAAGAGAAAATGAGGGGACAGAGACGGAGGCTCAGGGCGTTGGCCGGGATATGTCATGTCCACAAAAGTTATTTTTAGACGAGCGGAAGTCTTTGTTCTAGGGGAAGTCTGTCTTCCGAGACGTCCGTATGCAGTCTTGCCTCGCTCTTAGGTTCTTAGTGAAAAGAGAAAATGACGGCGCACGTGGAAGGCTGATAAATATTTATTTTCTTTCAAGCATCGGATCGAGGTAGGCCAGCATGCGGACGTCTCGGAAGACTTCCGCTCGTCTAAAAATAACTTTCGTAGACATAACATATCCCAAGGGCTGGACCGAGAGCCTCCTTCTCTGTCCCCTCATTTTCTCTTGGTGAAAAGCAATCAAAAGCGTCTCTAATTGGTGCATTCATGTTAACACGAGAACTGAGCAGACGCCGTAAGGTTCACATCGCCAACTTTTGGGGATCAGAACCCTATGGCTCATGTTCTCCTACATAGAATTTCCTAGAGCCTTGGGTCGTCTCGTCGGGAATTGTTATGTTAATCCTTTTCCATCTTGCTTCTGCTGATACGAACTGTTTCGATATAACGTTCACTCTGAATGGTTAAAACATCGCGCTTTATGAGAGTACAGATGCACAGCTGATGCCACTCGTAGGATTAACAAAATAAAGTTTTGCAAATAGTTTAGCCGAATGCGTGCGGCAATTAAGAAATTCTTTATCATAAAACAAATAAAGAAGCCTCGCCTTTGATCTGTTTCGAGAAATAGGGAATACACTCGCGGACTACATCTCGCGTTTCCCCTACGTTTCTTTCGTGCTCTTTCCGCTTCCTGCGTGCTTTACAACAGAACAGGTCTCATGCGAGGCCTCTTCATTTGTCAATTATGATAGTCTTATACCTCCCTAGGAGGGGCAATTTCTTGACTTTGCTTGCTCTGGGGCCCCATATATCAGAGGGAAATTGAAATATTTGACTGAGCCCTTTGCAAAGTCCCCTCCATTGACCGGGGCCCCTCTAGATGATGGCCGTTGATAGGTGTATTAGCGTCAAAGTTTAGCATCAAATTATATTTAAATCGTTTCTTAATGTTGTAATTTTGTTTTTCAAAAGCAAGGGAAATTTCAGCCTCATGCCATGATCATTTTCACTCGATGGTGTCAAACGCTGAGACCCGTCTATAAAAAGTCATGACTTTGTACACCGTCCGTACCGCGCACCGGTGGCTCAGTTGGTTGAGCACCGGGCTGTTACGCGGGAGGTCGTGAGTTCAATTCCGGCCGGACCAACACTCAGGGTCTTTAAACAACTGAGGAGAAAGTGCTGCCTTTGTAATTACATCTGCAAATGGTTAGACTCTCTAGTCTTCTCGGATAAGGACGATAAGCCGGAGGTCCCGTCTCACAGCCCTTCAATGTTCATAATCCTCTGGGACGTAAAAGAACCCACACACTTGTCGCAAAGAGTAGGGCATGTAGTTCCCGGTGTTGTGGTCTGTCTTCTTCTGTGTATCACGGTTGGGAGGTAAGTGCTCGGAGAAATTAGCTACACCAAACTACTCTAAAAATCCGAGGGTAAATAAAGATATATGATGATATACAATAGCAACAGCGATCAGTTTCTTTGAGGATAACCTCGGGAGGTTAAACTGGGTTAAATGTCTTAAATAGGGTAACAAAAATCGGAATTCTGTCTTAAACAGAGTAGGAAAATCAGCGATATTTGTCTTAACAAGTGCTAGCGTATGAGTGGCCGAGCCGCACCTCCCCACCCAGGGATATATCGAGCCCCCCCCCCCCCCCCCACCGAAACGATAACATATTTTTCCCCAGCTCGATATCTGCTTCTTTCTAAATTAGATATTTGTTACTGTAAATAATGAGAATAGCGAGAATAAAGAAATTAAATTGAATCGAGATAAATGCAAATCCGAAACACAAGACGACTTGATCAAGCAAAATTGTATTGCTCTCTTGCGTCCCCTCACCAGTCTACGTCTTCCCTCATGGACAGAGTTGCAAACATGACTTCCTCTCCCTTCTCTCAAGTCCGCTGGTCAGAATGGCATGACCATTGCGAAGCTCATTGCAAAGAGAAGGAGTGAACTGAAGGTCCGAGCTGTTGTGAGCGAAAGCTATCTAAGAGAAGGTAAGAAAGTTTGTTAATGCATTTTAAGTGAGAGATCGGTCTCTTCGAAGGTGTTGTATTGTTAAATCTTTGTTTGCCTGCTTCTTCCTTCTCGGAAATGATCATGGCCGTGTCCAGATATCTGGCAGCCGGACATATTGATCGGGCGCAACTCTTTTAGAACGCGTTGTGTTCGTTCGGGCGCAACTCGTTCGAGTAATAATTGAGTTTTACTGTGGTCTTGCGTTGTTTGCGTTATTAGGGGTTGTGTTTTGTAGGACGCAAACCGTGACAATCATATAATCGGAAGAATAAAAATAGGCGGTCAGTATAAAATAAGGACCGCGGACTGCGGACTGCGGACCAGGTATGAAATGAGGACCAGGTATAAAACTCGGACTGCGGGCCGGGTACAAAACGCGGACTGCCCGCGGTCTAGATATGAAACAAGTTTTAAAAAACGGAGCATAGAACAAAACTAGGTTTTTCTGGCCCAGATCCAGATTTTAAAGAAAGGCCTCGACAAGGCTAGAGAAAATAAGAGTAGAGATATTATCTCAAAATTTAAAAATTAAACGAGACTTACCTTAAGTTGAAGTTTGATTGTAATTCTATGAGTTATGGGACAGGGAAACTAAAGAGTCATGTGAGATATGCGCACGCAGATCAAGTGTTCAGTCTTCAGTAAAAAAGTGTTTAGGGTAGGGAAACAAAATCCCTATCACACAAGAAAATAGTTTGGGATGGGTGACTCCTTAGTTTCCTTGTCCAATAACTCATAGAACAAGAGGCTCTAGGTAGCCTATACTCATGCGCTGCCAGGTTATTTGTACTTTTGTTGACAGTTTAATAATAATAATAATAATAATAATAATAATAATAATAATAACTTTATTGGACACCACAAAGGTATATAGGTGTTGCAAGAATCTATTTGAGAGAAGTTGCTCTTTATCGTGTCAGTTTATTGACCTATACTTTTCATCTTTACTTGAACGAGTCTGTATTTTTGGATGGGTCCATAGACCTGTACTTTTCAAAACAATTTGAAGGAAGTTCTTATTTTTTCTCTGCGTCCATTGGGCTGTAAATTTCTCTTCTCTTTCTTCCAGTTTGCTGCAATTTCTGAAGTAGATTTATGCTTTCTTATTATTTGTTTGCTTTCTATATTTGATAGTGCACATAAACATCTTAGAAATGCAACCTCATACTTCGTTTCAAAACAATATTAAATTTACTTTGACTAATAGAATAAAAGAGATCAATAACAGAATCTACAATTGAAAATACTTTTCTTACATTTTTTGGTTCAAAACCATTATATACAAAAACGTGGTAACTCATCTTTTGCTTTGCATACCACTGGAAAACACAATTAATGCAGTAGCTAGAAATTCACATCAAAAAGCCTGTGCTGCTTTCCTTATTATCCAAAATGGCAGTTTTAAGCTGTTCTTTACTGGGAACCACATTACAAGATAAATTTTCCTGGCATCTTGCTCTATGAATAACTTTTAAATGGCCAGCGGCCTACGTCTAATTTCTTTAGAAAATCAGAAATAAAAACATATTTTGCTGGAGTAACATTTCTGATAAATTGCTCTTCCATTCTCAATGATACTATTTACTGTTTGAGAGGTGCAATAGTTACAAGACTTTGAGGTGGAAAAACAAATAGAATAAAATGACACAGCAGAACATTCTTTGCAAGAACAAAGATAAACATCATTTAAGTGCTCCTAGGGTCTAAAATTTTTGGTTTCGAACATATAATGAATGAACAATGCTTCCACTGTTGCTTTACATTTTAATAATGTTAACACATTTTGATCTCATAACTAACAGATGTTTGTGCACATATATTCTGAAAATGTTGTACTGTCCAAATTCATTAATGAATCTATTTCAATTGAAGTACATGTTGCAAATGGGTCCCATACCTAATAAATCTCTGCCATGAGAATCAAAAGTTTTACACCTCACATATTGCTACTGTGTAAACTTCAACTGTTAAAATATATGCATGATAGTTATCCATGAGCAAAGAATAATAATATAACATATGGAAAGGCTGCAATTAGAGGAAGTGCACTATTTAGCAAACCACTATAACTATCACTGTATGTCAACTGATTAATGTAGCTCAAGTTATAACCATAACAGACAAATCTGTCAAAAATAGGAGTCCCTGTTTGCATGATTGTGACAAAGCTGAATACATGTTATTCTCAATGTTTATAATTTGAACCATGTCAGCTGAAGAGGTTATTGGATTCCTGAAATTTTAAACAAGTGCCGACAGAGACATTGCCACATGTTGTGTACCTGCATTTGCCGTACCAAATACTTCGACATTACCTTGACTGTATGGTGCGGCAATAGTTTTAGTTGGATCAACAATTCCTGGACTTGGGTTGTTTGTACGTCATTTGCGAGTCGAATTAACTCAGGAATGTAAAAGCGATACAAATTGATCTTTGTACAGCCACAGATGATTAATTTGTTACATTACATAAATGTGAACCAAACTTTTCAATACTGGCAAATAAATGGCCTCTAAGTAAAACAAAAGTAAGACAGAAAACCAGAATCCTCTAAATTCCATTGCCACCAAATAAACAGAATGCATATCAACGACTAGTCTGTATTGTTGAAACAATTTCCCCATTTTGACTTCGTCGCATGCCCATACTGACAATAACAGTAGTTCTAAGAACAGCTCAGATTGCTAAAAGTCGGATCAGTTTTTCTCAGGTATTCTGAGTTTCGCTCTAAGGTTCTCAAAGATCACTAGGAGATGACCGGCTTGTTGATGGAGATCAGTTTGCCGGACCTTTATGTCGATCCCCGCTCTCGTGCGAAGTGTTTATTTGTAAAACAAATTAGAACAAATATATAATTTTGTCTTTAATGTCAACAACTTACCTTTGGCTCCACAATCGAAAAAGATTTATTCTAACAGCTCGATCCGTACGACCGCGACTACAATCACAAAGTTTGAACGGATGGACAGGTGCAGTCAAGATGCGATGATTCGGGCACGACCATGCACATCCAAGAGAAAATGGCACATCTTAAGGGCTAGACTTTCAAAAGTCCTTCGCCTCGTGTAGATTCGCGTCCGAAAAATCACGCTTCGCTCCCCAAAACATTTCCTCCTGGGATTCTCGTGAGGTGGGATTGTGGCAAGTCTACTTAAGGGCTTGAAACATGAGAGGGATGGTTGATTTCTTCAAGCACGCACTGTTTATTTTGTCTTGCAAAATGGACTGATATTTCAAGCATACATACAAATTTAAGACTCTAATACCTCTTTTCAAGTCTTGCTATTAATTTTTCCGACTCAACAATAAATTTTTCAGCAGCTATTAATTTTTGTTAATAATCCCCTAGTACCCCCCGCCCCACGTAAAGTTACGGTCTGTAAATGTATGCAACCATAAATTTCCATGCACTAATGTGACACGGAAAACAAGAAACGGAGGGCATTTTATACCTCATGCGCTTCGCTGCGCATGAGTAATTACAATCAAACTTCAACTTAAGGTAAGTCTTGTTTAATTTTTAAATTCTATTTTGTCATTGGACAACATCACTAAGGAGTCATATGAGAGTTTCAAAGTGTTGGGATCACAAGCTTGAGGGCTTGGGTCAAAACAAACCAACAAAGAGGCAAACCCAACAAACAATATAATATAAAATTTGACAGTGTAGAATAATAGCACAATATTCGCCCAATGATTTTTCTGTATACAGAATCTAACAAAACCTGAACAAAGTTGTCGTCAGTTTGTAAGGGCTTGTTATAAAACCTATTGAACGTTGAGGTGTTAGCCCAACCAGCCGCTTGCAAAATGGTTGCAATATCTACATTAAGCCGTTTTGCTGCCGACAATGAGGCTGCTCTTGTGCTGTGTCCAGTAAACTTCTCAATACCAGACTGCTTTAATACGTGTACCTCTTTAAGCCACCTAGATAGTGTATCTGTGGCGACTGCCTTATGTGGCTTTTGGTAACTAATTAGCAACTGAGTGTTACATGTACCTCCATGTTAGTTTTTTGTTCGCTCAAGGTATTCTTTTGGTACTTTGATAGGGCAGAGTTTTTCATTAGGAATGAATAATTCAATCACTAATGGAATTTGGTGGTTTCCTGGTCTAAATGTTTTTAGCAATTTTGTAAAGCAAAAAATGTACTCTTTGTGCCCAAGTTTAAGGTAATCAATAGATAATGCTTTCAATGTTTGACATCTTTAGGCTGAGATCAGAGCCAAAAGCATAGTACATTTCATAGTTAAGTTCTTAAGGGTGAGTCCTTAAACAAGAGGTGAGTTTGTAAAAAATCAAGAACGGTACGAACAGCCAGACATTTCTTGGTATTTCGGTAGGCTTGGTCTAGTTTCATAGACTCCTTCATAAATCTAGGCACACTAGGATGGTACCCAAAAGATATGTTGTTTGACAGAGTAATTATAGCAGATAATGCACTCTGTGCCGTGTTAAGTCCACTATAACCTATACCTTCATCATATAATTCTCCTATAAAGTTTACACCTTCTTCTTTCATTAATAATTCATGAGCCTAACAGCCTATCAAAACACCGATAAAACGTCACGTGTATGAGCTTTATATCCTGATAAAACACTCCTCGTTAGTATTCTTTATATAAAGAATACTAATAAGGCATAGCTTGTTTTAATGGTATGCTAATATTCACCTCACAATTTGAACCATTGTTTTGAGTCCACAGGGACACCCTCTTTGTGGAATGTTTTTTGAGCCGTTCAAAAAACTCGCAGTACGTTTTTTATCGGGTCTAAAAACACTCGGCTACGCCTCATGTTTTTAAACCCCGATAAAACACTGCTGCTCGTTTTTTAAACATTACATAGCTTCCATTTTTACAAGGTGCCTTCGGGTCCCTGATCTCCAAGATGCTTCCATGTTATTGGTACCTGTTGAAGAAAAGCCTCTGTTTTGGAGTTGTTTCCGGATAAGTGGCACATCAGTAGGGATGGTATCTGGTGAAGTTGGTGTTTTTCGTTTGAGTGACTGGGCAGATATAATGTCCTCTCGGTCGCCGGCAAAACCACTGGTGCCTGGACGAGCATCTTCATTGCCACTGGCCACCATATCTGGGTGGGCCACTTGGGTATAACCAAAATCCCGTCTGATTGTTCCTTGCGAATCTTCTATAGGACTAAGCTTATTATGTTAAATGGAGGAAAAGCATAAAACTTGTAGTTACTCCATGTCAAGTGAGAAGCGTTGACAGCAAAAGCTTCCGGGTCTGGATGATATGAAATATATGGCTTGACTTGATAATTAATTTGAGAGGCAAACAGATCAAGATTCGGGGTAAAACGAAGTTGTGCACACGATTGCTAGATTTTCGAGATTCAGAGTCTGCCTCAATGTTCTCTTTCCCCGGAATTCAGGCAACAGTGAGCCATATATTGTTTGCAATACTCCAATCACAAATAGTTTTAACTAAGAAATTCAACTTAGTTGAATGACTGGTGCCCATTTTATTAGCTATAACCTGAACTGTTGTGTTATCAACCAGGACTCTGACGTGTCTTCCTGATACTAGCTGTCTATAGGCTTGTAAGCCAGTAATTCAAGATATTTGATATGGGTTTCCTTCTCTGTAGCTGTCCCGAGCCCCCCTGTAGAGAGGTCATTTACTGCGCACCCCCATCCTTGTGTAGATGCATCAGTACGAATGGTGATTTGTGGGTCAGGTCTGTCTATTTTATTGACTGCAGTATCTATACAATCGATCTACTACTGAAGCTCCTCTCTAGCAAATGGTGTCAAGCTCATAAAGGCATCAAATTTCTCAGATTTTTGTGTAAGGGCTTAAGATTTTTCATGTTTTGTAATGCGAAAATGCAGAGGGTCATACATTACCCCAGGAAAACTAGATATGATGAGGCCCACAACTTGTGCCACCTCACGAGTCGACACTCTTTTACATGACAGAATTTGAGTTACAACTGTCTTCAACTTGTTTGCCTTGTCTAAAGTAGGTGATACTGTCACATGGATTGAGTTCAGAACAAAACCGAGATTGCTCAGCAATGTTATTGTGCCAATAACATTAGAGGCACATTCCGTAAATCCACAGATGCCATAAAACAATTTGGTTACATTAAGCTAAAAGCAGTCCAAATTGAATACATCTTAAAATGCCTACACACCACATTTTTATTTAAACTTTTCAGATTCAGGATTAATCTATGTGACCCATCATCTTTGGGCCGGAGAAATATGGGGGAGATAAAGTCACCCTGCACCGAAACAAACTCAACAATAACTTCTTTGGCCAATAAATGTTGAATTTCTTTTGAATTTCTATTTTTCTCCGTTGAAACATGTCTGATGCGGCGGAGAAGTGAACTCAATTTTCTCCCCAGCAACTGTGCGCAAGACTTCTGCGTCAGACGTTATTTTTGCCTCATGCGCACAGTCTACGTGACAACTGGCCAGCTTTGAACGAAGCCGCATCTTCAATATAAAATAATGTATCACCTTCGACATATTCTCGGCTAAATTGCTTACCTGTAAAGTTTTAAAAATCAATTCATCTGCTGTATTTACTGCCACTGATTTCCCTGATTTCCCCTCTTTTGTGACTTTGTCTTCAACTTGGGGAATGATTTTGGCGGGTACTGCTTCCAGTGGCGGCCTTTAAACAAAAATTTTTCTCCTCGTCGTTGTCTGTTATCCGAGACAGCATTGTTGTCATTCGAGAAGCGGCCTGCTTTCCCTTGGTTATGTCATTCAGGGAAAGTGGTTTTACTTATCTTGTTCGAGGCCCGAGTGTCTTTTAATCGTGATTACAGATTATCACCAAACAATAGCAACGTTACCGGGACGTGCGAGGCACATAGACTGTTGTAGTCTTTCTGCAAAGTGAGTATGGCGTCATGACGCCGCAACGATAGGGAGCTTACGAAACGAGGACGACGACGGCTACGAGGACTTCATTTAAAAATACGAGTTCGCATTATTCATATCACTACGAAACTATTTCATGTCGTTTCGCGTTAAAAATGTGTAGTAACTGTCGAGGAATTAAACTGGTATGAGTGGGTTGGAAGCGTACAGAGAGAACTGGAAATTCATCGCCATGTGCTAACGTCCTCCACAGAACCTTGAATTTGGTTATTTCACGTCGTCATTTAGGAGATGACGGCAAAGAAATGTACCAAAATGTAAAACGCACGTGCAGAGCCATTGTTTTTGCTCACCAAACCTATTGTTTTGTAGCGTCGTCGTTGCCGTCGGCGTCGTCGTTTCGTAAGCTCCCTGATAGCTCACACGACGCGTGGCCTAGCAGTGATAACGCATCTGTATTTAGTTTTACTAGCTTATCAAGCTCCGGCAGTTTTTTGTGCCTCAATTGCACTAGCGTTTCTGTGGACAGAGGCAAAATAGCCCCGCCTTTTGCCATTGACTTTTGTATTGACGAGGCGCGAAGGTCCTGTTATCTGGTTTTGTTGTCTAGTTTATCCCAAATCTCCGTGTTAACACGACGAACAATCAGCCTGTCGCATTTTCTTGGTCGACTTTATTTTCCATCTTTGTTTCGTTTTTGGCTCGCTAAGTTTAGCTGACCAACGTTTGATGATAATGTCAGCAAGTTGTGGTTAATATTCGGACCAATGTCCTCGTCGTGATCGAAATCTCTCACGATTTCGGTCAGCAAAGCGTCATCCTCGTGTCGGGCATCTGAGACGCTTGTTTCACCTTCTGTGGTCGTGTCGACCTGGGGTTCTGTCGTTTTAAGGAGCGTTTCGCCGTCACTGAGATCGCTTTCAGCATCCTTTCCATGTTCCGTTCAGCTTTTGTGTCGTTTCTTTACCGGTTCCTCTGCTTCAGACGGGTCATCCCGCCTTATTCGCTTAAACGATTTCTCCATGGACAATATGGATGCGGACATGCTCGTTAGAATTTGGCTTAAATTCTTTAACACTTTTGGCATCTCTTCCTCGTTGTCTCGATCGCCATGGTCATCCAACAAAGCCGTTTCATCTGCGTCAGAAGGCAGGATTTTATCCAAATCCAAGTTTCTCACCATGCTTGTAAAATTTCGGCCGACACTCAAAAACTACGGGGGCACCTGAACACTCGATCTGCTTGCGCATATCTCACATGACTCCTTAGTGACGTAATCCTATGACGAAATAGAATTGTATTTTACTTCACGAAAGGAAAGGAAAGGGAAGGAACTTTATTTAAGTGTCTAGTCGTTCTAGCGCAGGAGCACTAATCGGGGACATTGTGAACTGAAATCAACAATTAACGCAAATCAAGTCAAACACGGGAGGGAGTGGGAAAATTGTTATGGGGAAGAATCGAAACACTTTTGGCATAAACTTGAACTCTTCGTATTTTTATCTTTTACATTAAAGTCCTCTGACTGTTGTTGTCGTAATTCGAGCCAGGATGGCCGGATGGATTCAACGCACACGAAGAGTGTTTTGGCTCGTCACGCAATCTTTACTCCCAATGTCTGCGTAAGAGGCTTCAGATAAAGTCGGTAGTGTGTATGCGTAAATCAGGACATGAACTATGACAGTTGTTCTCTTGGTCGAGTGCTGTTTGCAGACGGACCCGTGCGACACTGAGGCGAACAAAAAGTTGTATCAATAGCAACAAAACATTAATTTTGCTATTAGATAAAGAGACCCCCGTCCAAACATCACAGTGGTATCTGTTCCGAAGATATGTAAATGATTGGCAGGGCACATGATGTCATGTGCACTGGATGGGCAATGAGTAAATATTTTTGCATTTTTCGTGGGAAAATAACGCCTTCAGATCGGGTCGAGATAGTTTTGGTCTCGCTTTGCGTGATGTTGAATATATATCCACGCTTCCAGTTATTTTTGTGTGGTCTCGGGTCAAAATAAAACAATGTTGAAATCAGCATCTCCCACTGAAGTCCTTCAAATTTCTCATAAACAAACATAAAGCTGGTGACCCGCGAAGGATTTCATTAATTATTTTCGTGTCTTACCTCTAATAAATACAACATACAAACGTTTTCCAATTTCAACTAAAACCTTGAGCTATTGATCGTGGTTTTGAGAAGCCAAAAAAAATCCACTTTAACGCTATAGTTGATAATTATGACGCGAAACATTTTTTTCATCATTCTGTAGTCGGACTTCAGTTCATGTCGTCGTCAACCCGTCGCCATTTCGTTGCTCTGTGTCTTTTTCACAGTGCTTTTTACTCAGTCCCCGTTTTGTGCTTAGTCCGCAACCTTCAGTCCGCATTTTATACCCAGTCCGTGTTTTATACCCGGTCCGCAGACCGGGTCCGCAGTCCGCTGTCTGCTGTCCTCGTTTAATACGGACTGTAAAAATAGATAACTGCGGAACCTCGGGAGCAGGTTTTTAAGTACAAGATTTTAGTGGCCGGGCATTCTAGAGTCTAGCCCAGCTTTCAAGCTATTGTGATCGGAAACTCTCTTAAAGAAGGTAAGAAAGTTAATTGCTGTATTTCAAGTGAGAGATCAGTCTGCTGGAAGGTGTTGTATTGCTAAATCTGGTATCAGAAGGTTTCGCCCACAAGGTGATTCGGAATAATTTCCGCACAGGTCCGTACTTCTTTACGAAAACAGGACAAATGAATTATGCATTCACACTATTGTTTTTCTGCAAATAATATTATGCTCATGCGCAAATGAAACCACGCTCTCGTGAGAAAATGGGAGATCGGTTCTCCGATCAGTCAGAGAATGCTTTGACACCTTTACTTGATCAAAAAAACCGCGAGAATACTAAGAAAGGAACAAAAGTTGCACTCAACGTTGTTTGAGAGTATCTCAAGGAAAAAAAGGTAGACAACGCAAAGGACAAGTTGGCGAATGCATATGTACTGAGGATATTTTATGCTGAAGCTAGATTAAAATAATGGGGAGCTTTACACCAAAGCTTCACTTGTCAGGATACGCTTTGAAAACTGTGCAATTCTTCAGCTTTGGGTTTAACAAATAGAATTATGCTGAGAAGGAAACCAATTGATTTCTGCCATTACTCAACTCCTGCCTTATATAAAAAGGGGAGGGATGCTCGTCGGAAATTTTAAATTAAATCTCAAATGAGACCAATCTTGTCGTTGCCCAGGCTTTTTTGACCCCTAAAAGAGACCGTATTAGAAGACGGATAACTAAAAAATATGGTGATTTTTAATGATGCCAAAGACATTATCATCTAATACTTTCACCCTCGTGAAGAAATATAAAAATGTACACATACCCTTTTATATTTCTTGACGCGCAACCCTAAAGGAGACCTTCACGGCTATAAATGATTGCGTTTTGCCCAGAACACCCTAACTGAGAACAAAATCCGAAATTTACACCCCTAAGCGAGACGGCGAGCATCCTTGCCCTTTTTATATGGGAGAACGTAAAATGTTTTCTCTCTTAATGCTCTAGATACAGCTGGAAACGGGCATCACCAAACTGTCAATCGCCATTGTCAATAAGACGACTAATAAAAGATCAGTTCGAGGAACCCATTGGATTTCCAATTCAATACGATTATCTGCATGCACAAAACTGAAATATCTATTAGCAACCAATACTTCTCCTTAAATTCTCTTTCACGGGCAAATGGACTTTGAGCTCAGACAATTCCTGGTACTCGCTTAGATCTAATGGAAGATTTGTTACCTGTACCATACATTAATTAGGAGAAACCATCGTAGGTGATTCCTGCTCCTGACCGAGCGTGAGGGTCAGTAAAGGAGGCACTTTTGTTCGATGCAAGGCCTTGGAACCAACCAATTTTACATGCTTCAGCCCCGTGACCAAACCAACCGCACCGGAAGCACCTGTTGGACAAATAAAAGAAAAAAATCTGTACAATCAAGAGGGTGTGGTGGGGAAACTATCTGAGAACGTCAGTGTTGTATTGCGAGAGTGAGAGAACAACCAAAACTTGCTAGCTGCTTAAATAGCCTGGTAACTCGATGGGAATATTCCGGAGGACTACTAAAACACCTAGAAAACACCTGATAACAAACTACAAAAACCCTTCAAATTAGAAGAATTCAAACGCAGACCAATAGAAAATACATTAATTTTACACTAGCTACGAGTTTCAGTTCCAAGGAAATTGGTGTTTTCAATCACGATGGTGTAAAGGTTTCAGTTTTCATACTCGTCCTCAAGGAAACTTCCAAAGCAATTTCTCTCAAATCTTGTACTGTAAAAAATCTCCATGCCGTTAAGAGTATCCCGAGTGAACGCTGACTTCAGCGTCTTGTTATCAATGTAAAGGGAGTAAATATTAAGCGAGTACACTGTTTATAGTACTGGTTTCCTTAGTTGACAACCTGTTGTCGGCTAGGGAAATCCTTTAAAAGACCTGGTTAAAATGTATGTTGCTGAATAAACTAATTAAGTATGGCGGCCGTTTTGGACACGAGGCAAATACATCATTGTCGTGGCTAGTAATAAATTTGTCTCCATTGCGATAAAAATCGAATGTATTGGTCGCTTCGCGCATTTTCAGGGAGGCATGTTGTAAATTTCAGCCACGTCGTGAAATCGAACATACAGTGATTGATCTTATTGAGATTGATAAGCACAGTTTTATTTTTCCTTTAGGTTAAGTGAAATTTTCTGTTTTGGAAATTAACGATTTTAAAAGGGCTGTATATACTTAACATAACAAGGTCGTTGTCATGAAATTTACACACAGTGCCAGCAATTGGATGATTACAAGACTGAAGAAAAGACAAATTTGCTTACTACAACACTTGGAATTGCTGTTTGACATCGTTATCGGAAATATAGCACTTAGATGCACACCTTTTGTATTTGTTATCTTGTTACTTAAAGTTAATATCTTCTGTTAACTCTAAGTATTTAAGACGTTTTATTTTCTTCTGCTAAATCTCATTATCTTTAAGAAGTTTTCTTTTCTTCGCGTCACTAACTCCGTAATTTCTTAGAACACTCAACGCAATTGTATGTACCGTGTTCATTGTCTTTTTATTAACTTCCTATTAATGAATGCGATGATGACGATATGACCATGGCTGTGGGCCATCGCTGGGCAGCTACATATAATTTCCATTTGGGACAAATACATCTGCCTAGGGAGGAACGGACGGTAAGGTACAAATCAGCAACTGAGCGGGAAACTGAACGAAACGATAGCACGATGAATACCATATGACACGTGATCGTTGTGCACAATATATATTAGGTCATTAACTTCTATTAACAAATTAATACACAAAATCGTTTTTTGTAACTTAAAAGAAGATTAATTACTTGACTTTGACTGAGGTGTCTGTTGGACGTTGTTGATGGAAATAACTTCTTTTTCTTTTGCATTTTAATCTTAAGTGAAATCACAATCTGTTTATGATGTCAAGATCTTTTGGCCAAGCAGGAGATTTGCGGAGCCACGAAAGAGTGCATACTGGAGAGATACCTTATGAATGCAAACAATGTGGTAAATTTTTTAGCCGAGCAGGAAGCTTAAAGATACATGAAAGAGTCCATACTGGAGAGAAGCCTTATAACTGCCAACATTGTGGCAAGTGTTTTAGCGAAGCTGGAAGCTTAAAGAAACATGGAAGAGTCCATACTAGAGAGAAACCTTGTGAATGCAAACAATGTGGTAAGTGTTTTACCGAAGCAGGACATTTAAGAGCACATAAAAGAGTCCATACTGGAGAGAAGCCTTATAAC
>NC_090885.1:64315911-64360911 GCF_036669925.1 Montipora capricornis
GTCGTGAGCAATGGGAACAACAGAGCCACCATGACTACTGGGACCACCGTAAACATCTGGAGTACAATGACTGCGGACGAGTGACCACCACAACCACAATGATGACCGTAATCTCTCGGTTAGGACGATGATCCTTGCCACCAAGGACCACTCCGACAATCCGCGGAACCACCTGCTCTTTGATTGGATACCTCATGTTAGCAAAAAAAGTAAATCAAAGATTAGTTAGCAATCTTAATGTAATTTCTTCAGGCAAAGAATCCTCTGGTAAGTTCTTGGCGTCAAAGGTTTGGGAATCAATACCTTCTTTATTTTAGAATATGCCTCGTAATAGTTCTTGGAGAGAATACAATTATTTGTTGTTGAGTAACCAGATTTAATTTTAATACATCTAATTGATAGACAGAGAGAGACTTTCATAACTTAATCTTAGGTCTTCCGTTTTAATAAACTTCAATAGCAAATGTTACTTAAACTTTTAGCCCACGACTAGAAGCATAAAACTTCATTGTATTTGTGCAACGCCGCTTTAACAGACCGAAATATTTTTAGATTGGTTTTCCCGAAAAGCCAGACCTCTCCAGCTAATTGCTGACGCAGCGAAGGAGCCTGAAGCGACTGAGCGAAGTCAGCAGATATAATCGGCAAGGGAATGGAGCCTGCAACATTTCTACCACAATGCATTGCTCTGTACCCACAAATTCAACCACAATGCCTTGCACGCCGTGTTTCGTGCCATGTGCTTCTTCTTCTGTGATCGAAGGTAAGTTCAGCTTTTAACTTGCTTGATAAATGTTTGTTTTATAAACAAAAATTTAACTATTAAGGCATCAACGCATACTGTAGTCCTTTAAAAGGCTCAGACAAAGCTTTTGCGTAGTTGTTCTTGAATGTTTCACAAAAGAAAATCTTATTTCGTGATTTGAATGTTCGAGAAAACAACCAAGACATCACAAAATGGCGGCTAATGCACGTTTGTTGGATTTCTGACCAAATTTCTTCCTTTTCAGAACACAAACTGCTACCTATTTCTGACCAAATTTCTTCCTTTTTAGAACACAAACTGCTACTGCTACTTATAGCGAGGTAAGAACTTTTGATAATTTGCGAAGTTTTGTAATGAATTAATAGTGACCGCCGCGAATGCATAAGCTTATTTACTCCAACAAGGCAAGGGAATTATCGCAACGGAATTTTCATTTCTTTGGTGTCGGAATAATGCTTTGTTCATTATTTTGAACATGACATTTGTTCATCTCGAATGGATCGAGCACATTGGGGTAATCACACAAAATGCGAATGGTCATATTCTTTACTTCTCTTGAGTGGGTAGTCTGCTAACCAGGGTCCCTCACCTCCATGTGAACACACTTCATGCCCAGGATTTTGCATATCCTGGTCAGGAAAATAGATTAAAACATTACAGGACATTCATGTATTTTGGTTTTGATTTCAGATTTTACAGCTTAAAGCACATTTGGATGGTATATTTTATATGCCTCGTTTGGTTGTGTTTCAACACGCCTCGTTCATATCTATGTCTTGAAAGTGTTAAATGTATTGAAGTACAATACTTCTATTTTCAGAAAAAAGGAAGTTGAAGAAAGAAGTTGACAGACACCTTTAAGGAAGGTGAGATTAAAAATGGGAAATAGCTTGGAACAGTACAGAGCAACTATAGGGACACATTTTATATTCTTATCGTCCAGACATTACCAGTTGTGTATGACAGGAAAATTTTGGAGTACAATCCTGTTGTTATTTTATATGGAAGCAATTTATTTACCAACTTTAAAGGTTGTTGTTCAGAATTATAACATGATGAGATTCAATGGTCTTTGGTTGACCCAAATCTATCTCTATCAGTTCTACATACCTGAATTAATTCAGCTAGCAAATGATATAGAAGTCATTCCTGGACCAGAAATATCTACTGACAGTCTAAATTTGGAAGACCCAAATAAAAAGAACTATTTTTTTATTGAACCTTGGAATACTGAATGTCAGGCATTTTGGTGTTCTGCTCTGGATTTGCCACTGCTTGTCAAACACAAAAATTGTTCAGAAATGGTCAAACCGTTGGAAAAGCCTTCCAAACTGTATCGAATACTAGGTGATGGCAATTGCTTATTCCGTGCCCTTTCTTATGCAATAACTGGGAGACAAAATTATCACAGCTTAGTCAGAGAAAAGATAGTTCAACATATCAGACATAAGGAGCATGCATTACTTGCTCACATGAATGGCAATGTGAATGGATATTTGGCCCGCACAGGAATGACAAATCAACATGTTTGGGGAACAGATATTCATTTACATTTTATGCATTTCTTTTACTCAAATCAGCTCATAAAACCAATTCAGACTCCTTTTCATTCAGACAGTACCAACTATCACACCTCCTGGGTACATTTGTCGGTTTATCGTACCTTCCTGCCTAAACCTAGAATTAGTTCAGTACTAAATTGTATTGTTGAAAATTAACCTCTGTTTGCTTGTACTGAGTTCTCGGTCCGGTTACTCAAAGCACGAATAGCACTAACCCAAGGTCAATGGTTTTGTTCAGAGTCAAGTTAACCCACTTTTCAACAATTAGATCCTGGCAACTAGATAGAAGAAACATTTGTCCCCCTGACCACCCCTTTCCCATGCAATTAAAAGTTGCTACACAGCAGCAGCCCTCATGATTTCTAGAACGCAGCATAGATTTCAAACCATTGCGAAACATGCTACAACTGCTGGAAAAGACGCTGCACAAAAGCACAACAAAAAGTGGTCTGCTTTCAATCTCAGTCCCTTTCGCCATCCATTACACGTCATCATTCACTACCAATAGGTAGACTAGTCATAAGTCTTGCGGGAGAAATCATTACCCATCGGATTAAGAATCTTATTTAAGAACCAAGCTTTTATTTGAGAACTTGTCTAAAGAAAGCTTGATTTGTGAAAATGGCGTTACATGGATTAAGAAAATAAAGTTTTGCAAATATTTTAGCCGAATGCGTTCGGCAATTAAGAAATTCTTTATCATAAAACAAATAAAGAAGCCTCGCCTGTTATGTGTTTCGAGAAATAGGGAATACACTCGTGGACTACATCTCGCGTTTCCCCTACATTTCTTTCGTGCTCTATCCGCCTCCTGCGTGCTTTACAACAGAACAGGTCACATGCGAGGCCTCTTCATTTGTTAATTATGATAGCCTTATACCTCTCTAGGAGGGGCAATTTCTTGACTTTCCTTGCTCTGGGGCCCCATCTATCAGAGGGAAATTGAAATATTTGGCTGAGCCCTTTGCAAAGTCCCCTTCCTTGCCCGGGGCCCTTCTAGATGATGGCCGTTGATAGGTGCATTAGCGTTAAACTTTAGCATCAAATTGTATTCTAAATCGTTTCTTAATGTTGTAATTTTGTTTTTCAAAAGCAAGGGAAATTTCAGCCTCATGACATGATCATTTGCACTCGATGATGTCAAACGCTGAGACTCGTCTGTAAAAAGTCATGACTTTCTACACCGTCCGTACAATAGCAACAGCGATCAGTTTCTTTGAGGATAACATATTTTTCCCTACCTCGATATCTGCTTCTTTCTAAATTAGATATTTGCTACTGTACATACTGAGAATAGCGTGAATAAAGAAATTAAATTGAATCGAGATAAATGCAAATCCGAAACACAAGACGACTTGATCAAGCAAAATAGGCCATTTCCGAGTTCATGTTCGCCTCTTCTTCAAAGCGAGTCTAAGTGCGAAGTTTTTCTTATGAAAATTAGTTTTCATTCATGTGCAAAGTAGAACTAATTACCATCACAAAAACTTCGCACTTAGACTCGCTTTGAAGAGGAGGAAAACGTGAACTCGGAAATGGCCTATTGTATTGCTCTCTTGGGTCCCCTCACCAGTCTACGTCTTCCCTCATGGACAGAGTTGCAAACATGACGTCCTCTCCCTTCTCTCAAGTCCGCTGGTCAGAATGGCATGACCATTGCGAAGCTCATTGCGAAGAGAAGGAGTGAACTGAAGGTCCTAGCTGTTGTGAGCGAAAGCTATCTAACAGAAGGTAAGAAAGTTTGTTACTGCATTTTAAGTGAGAGATCGGTCTCTTCGAAGGTGTTGTTTGTTAAATCTTTGTTTGCCTGCTTCTTCCTTCCCGGAAATGATCATGGCCGTGTCTAGATATCTGGCAGCCGGACATATTGATCGGGCGCAACTCTTTCAGAACGTGTAATAATCGAGTATCAATTTAATGTGTTCTTTTCTTGCATTGTGATCGTTCGAGCGTAACTCCTTCGAGTAATAATTGAGTTTAACTGTGGTCTTGCGTTGTTTGCGTTATTAGGGGTTGTGTTTTGTAGGACGCAAACCGTATCGGAAGAATAAAAATAGGCGGTCAGTATAAAATAAGGACCGCGGACTGCGGACCGGGTATAACATGAGGACCAGGTATAAAACTCGGTCTGCGTACAATAATAGCACAATTGATTCGCCTAATGATTTTTCTGTATACATGAATCTAACAAAACCTGACCAAAATTGTCGTCAGTTTGTAAGGGCTTGTTATAAAACCTATTGAACGTTGAGGCGTTAGCCCAGCCAGCCGCTTGCAAAATGGTTGCAATATCCGCATTAAGCCTTTTTGCTGCCGACGATGAGGCTGCTCTTGTGCTGTGTCCAGTAAACTTCTCAATACCAGACTGCTTTAATATGTGTACCTCTTTAAGCCACCTAGATAGTGTATCTGTGGCGACTGCCTTATGTGGCGTTTGGTAACTAATTAGCAACTGAGTGTTACATGTACCTCCATGTTAGTTTATTGTTCGTTCAAGGTATTCTTTTAGTACTTTGATAGGGCAGAATTTTTTATTAGGAATGAATGATTCAATCACCAATGGACTTTGGTGGTTTCCAGGTCTAAATGTCTTTAGCAATTTTGTGAAGCAAAAAATGCACTCTTTGTGCCCAAGTTTAAGGTAATCAATAGATAATGCTTTCAATGTTTGACATCTTTGGGCTGAGATCAGAGCCAAAAGCATAGGAAGTCATTAATCATGACAGCCACAAGCCCACGTTTTGACCCTCAAAATGGGTAACATGTGTGTCTACCTCTCGCATAGATGTGAGTCAGTTGTAAGGAAATTCCACCACAGAGGAGACCTATGCCTCTAATTACTAAAGGATGTTTCAAAACTGCTTTGACTTTTATGAACAAGGAAAAATATTTGGCTTTACTATGTTAGGTGTCGGTCATTTCGGAAAACAACAAAAACCAGCTCATCTTTTTTCGCATTTTCCCCCAAAGTATTCTTTTTCCCGTAACTGAATTTGCAACAGAGATTATGCGGTTATTATTGTTCTTAAATATTAGAAAACTAACTTGGGGAAAGTCATATTTTGACAATATGTGATAAACGAATTTGATGGAAATTGTAAAAAAATCCAAATTAAGTCATTTTTACACTTACTTTTTTCGCTCTCAAAATGTTCTATAGCAAGCCGTCAAACTCTCAAATTATTTATTGTTATCTTGTCTGTAAGCTGAATATGACTATTGAGGTTTTAAATCGGCGACTATGATGAAATAGAAATTAACGTTAAACATATCGCGTAATTCCTGGCAATTTTTAACACTTTAGCTGTGGCATCTTCGCTCCCTTTTTCGTGACCAAATCGATGGATTTCCCTTGCTGCCAAGTCAAATTAACATTTTCTTTCATCCAACATCACCTCAAGAAAAATAAAACGATAGGTAATGATGAATTTGTCCGCATCCAGTTGACTTAAGAGAACACTATTGACAAAAATGAAAGCTTGAGACAGTCTCTTCCGAAATGAAGTTTATCCAGCGAGTTACATGAATGTACTACGTTCACCATGCCAAGTAAACGTATGCTGCCTATGACCAAAAAAATCGAGGGGAGATTTGTAATATGTCGTTGAAAAGCCGAGAAAATTCTTCACGGAACGGAAATGAGTGGGGACAGACTAATATGGCTGTTTTCGTTCATCCATCCAGACAACCTATACCCACACAGAAAATGAGGGGGATTTTAAAAATTTTGATTTCCAATTTTGCTTGACTTTCTCAGAGAACTGCTCTTAATCACTAACGGACTTTGGTGGTTTCTGGGTCTAGATGTTTTAAGCAATTTTGTGAAGTAAAAAATGCACTCTTTGTGCCCAAGTTTAAGGTAATCAATAAATAGTGCTTTCAATGTTTGACATCTTTGGGCTGAGATCAGAGCCAAAAGCATAGTAAGTTTCATAGTTCAGTTTTTAAGGGTGGGTCCTTAAACAAGAGGTAGAGTTTGTAAAAAATCAAGGACGGTACGAACATCCAAAAATTTCTTGGTATTTCGGTAGGCTTGGTCTAGTTTCATAGACTCCCTTCATAAATCTAGGCACACTAGGATGGTCCCCAAAAGATATGTTGTTTGGCAGAGTAATTATAGCACATAATGCACTCCGTGCCGTGTTAAGTCCACTATAACCTATACCTTCATCATATAATTTTCCTATAAAGTTTACACCTTCTGCGACAGGTGACGAAAATGGATTAACTTCCCTTTTCCTACACTATAGTTTCCATTTTGATAAGGTGCCTTCATATTGCTCTCCACGATGCTTCCATGATATTGGTAACTGTTGAAGAAAAGCCCCGTCGAAGACTGCAGTTCGGGCAGTCGAAAGCTCGTAGTTTTTAATCATTTTAGCCAGAGATCGTTTTTTAAATTTTAACTATGTTTCATCCTGGCTGCGGCCCTTCAATATTTTCACGAGCCATATATTGTTTGCAATACACCAGTCCCAAATAGCTTTAACTAATACATTCAACTTAGTTGAATATGCGGTGCCCATTTTATTAACTATAACCTGAATTGTTGTGTTCTCAACCAGGACTCTAGCATGTCTTCCTGATACTAGTGGTCTATAAGCTTCTAAGCCAATAATTCAAGGTAGTTGATATGGATTTCCTTCTCTGTAGCTGCCCAGAGCTCCCCTGTAGAGAGGTCATTTACTGCGCACCCCCATCCTTGTGTAGATGCATCAGCACGAATGGTGATTTGATGGTCAGGTCTGTCTATTTTATTGACTGCAGTATCTATACAGTCGACCCACCACTGAAGCTCCTCTCTAGCAAATGGTGTCAAGCTTATAAAGGCATCACAATTCCCAGCATTTTGTCTAAGGGCTTCAGATTTTTCATGTTCTGTAATGCGGAAATGGAGAAGGTCATACATTACCCCAGGAAAACTAGATATGATGAGGCCCACAACTTGTGCCACCTCACGAATGGACACTCTTACTTGACAGAAGTTGAATTACAACTGTCTTCAACTTGTTTACCTTGTCTAAATAAGTGATACTGTCATATGGATTGAGTTCAAAACAAACCCCAAAAATAGTAGAATTTGTGTGGATATGAAAACTGACTTTTTTGGGTGAGGAACAAAACCGAGATTGTCCAACAATGTTATTGTATCAATAACATCAGCGGCACATTCCGTATAATTGCTTCCCATTAAAAACGAGACATCAATATTGTATCAATATGAGGAAAACTCTGAGACGCTTTTTTTCAGCCCTCTGTGGCCGTGTCGTCCTGGGGTTCTGTCGTTTTAAGGAGCGTTTCACCGTCACTGAGATCGCTTTCAGCATCCTTTCCATGTTCCGTTCAGCTTTTGCGTCGTTTCTTTACCGGTTCCTCTGCTTCAGACGGGTCATCCCGCCTTATTCGCTTAAACGATTTCTCCATGAACAACATGGATGCGGACATGTTCGTTAGAATTTGGCTTAAATTCTTTAACACTTTTGGCATCTCTTCCTCGTTGTCTCGATCGCCATGGTCATCCAACAAAGCCGTTTCAGTTGCGTCAGAAGGCAGGATTTCATCCAAATCCAAGTTTCTCACCGTGCTATAAAATTTCGACCGACACTCAAAAATTACGCGGGCACCTGAACACTCGATCTGCTTGCGAATATCTCACATGACTCCTTAGTGACGTAGTCCTATGACGAAGGAAAGGGGATGAACTTCATTCAAGTGTCTAGTCGTTCCAGCGCAGGAGCACTAATCCGGGACATTTTGAACTGAAATCAACTATTAGCGCAAATCAAGTCAAACACTGGAGGGAGTGGAAAAACTGTTATGGGGAAGAACGGAAACACTTTTGGCGTAAACTTGAACTCTTCTTATATTTCCATCTTTTATATTAAAGGCATCTGACTGTTGTTGTCGTAGTTCGAGCTAGGATGGATTTAATACACACGAAGAGTGTTTTGGCTCGTCATGCAATCTTTACTCCCAAAGTCTGCGTAAGAGGCTTCAGATAAAGTCGGTAGTGTGTACGCGTAAATCAGGACATGGACTGTGACAGTTGTTCTCTTGGTCGAGTGCTGTTTACAGACGGACCCGTGCGACACTGAGGCGAACAAAAAGTTGTATCAATAGCAACAAAACATTAATTTTGCTATTAGATAAAGAGACCCCCGTCCAAACATCACAGTGGTGGTATCTGTTCCGAAGATATGTAAATGATTGGCAAGGCACATGACGTCATGTGCACTGGATGCGCAATGAGTAAATATTTTTGCATTTTTCGTGGGAAAATAACGCTTGCAGATCGGGTCGAGATAGTTTTGGTCTCGCTTTGCGTGATGTTGAATATATATCCACGCTTCCAGTTATTTTTGTGTGGTCTCGGGTCAAAATAAAACAATGTTGAAATCAGCATCTCCCACTGAAGTCCTTCAAATTTCTCATAAACAAACATAAAGCTGGTGACCCACGAAGGATTTCATAATTACTTTCGTGTCTTACCTCTAATAAATAAAACATACAAACGTTTTCCATTTTCAACTAAAACCTTGAGCTATTGATCGTCGTTTTGAGAAGCCAAAAAAAATCCACTTTAACGCTATAGTTGTTAATTATGACGCGAAACATTTTTTCATCATCCTGTAGTCGGACTTCAGTTCATGACGTCGTCAGCCCGTCGCCATTTCGTTTCTCTGTGCCTTTTTCACAGTGCTTTTTACTCAGACCCCGTTTTGTGCCTAGTCCGCAACCTTCAGTCCGCATTTTATACCCAGTCCGTGTTTTATACCCGGTCCGCAGACCGGGTACGCAGTCCGCTGTCTTGTGTCTGCTGTCCTCGTTTAATACGGACTGTAAAAATAGATAACTCCGGGACCTCGGGAGCAGGTTTTTAAGTTCCAGATTTTAGTGGCCGGGCATTCTAGAATTTCGTCCAACTTTCAAGCTGTTGTGATCGGAAACTCTCTTAAAGAAGGTAAGAAAGTGAATTGCTGTATTTCAAGTGAGAGATCAGTCTGCTGGAAGGTGTTGTATTGTTAAATCTGGTATCAGAAGGTTTCGCTTACAAGACGATTCGCCACCAAGGTGGTACTTCATTATGCATACAGGGCAAATGAATTATGCATTCACACTATTGTTTTTCTGCAAATAATATCATGCTCATGCGCAAATGAAACCACGCTCTTGTGAGAAAATGGCAGATCGGTTCCCCGATCAGTCAGAGAATGCTTTGACACCTTTAGTTGATAAAAAAAAACAGCGAGAATACTAAGAAAGGAACAAAAGTTGCACTCAACGTTTTTCGAGAGTATCTCAAGGAAAAAAAAGGTAGACGACGCAAAGGACAAGTTGGCGAATGCATATGCACTGAGGATATTTTATGCTGAAGCTAGATTAAATTAATGGGGAGCTTTACACCAAAGCTTCACTTGCCGGGATACGCTTTGAAAACTGTGCGAATCATGAGCTTTGGGTTTAACAAGTAGAATTATGCCGAGAAGGAAACCAATTGATTTCTGCCATTACTCGACTCCTGTCCCATATAAAGAGGGGAGGGATGCTCGTCGGAAATTTTAAATTAAATCTCAAATGAGACCAATCTGGTCGTTGCCCAGGCTTTTTTTGACCCCTAAAAGAGACCATATTAGAAGACAGATAACTAAAAAATATGGTGATTTTTAATGATGGCAAAGACATTATCATCTAATACTTTCACCTTCGTGAAGAAATATAAAAATGTACACATACCCGTTTATATTTCTTCGCGCGCAACCCTAAAGGAGACCTTCACGGCTATATATGATTGCGTTTTCAAATTGCCCAGAACACCCTAACTGAGAACAAAATCCGAAATTTACACCCCTAAGCGAGACGGCGAGCATCCTTCCCCTTTTTATATGGGAGAACGTAAAATGTTTTCTCCCTTAATGCTCTAGATACAGCTGGAAACGGGCATCACCAAACTGTCAATCGCCATTGTCAATAAGACGACTAATAAAAGGTCAGTTCGAGGAACCCATTGGATTTCCAATTCAATACGATTATCTGCACAAAACTGAAATATCTATTAGCAACCAATATTTTTCCTGAAATTCCCTTTCACGGGCAAATCAACCTTAAGCTCAGACAATTTCTGGTACTCGGTTAGATCTAATGGACGATTTGTTACCAGTACCATACATTAACCATCGTAGGTGATTCCTGCTCCTGACCGAGCATTATCTGCACAAAACTGAAATATCTATCAACAACTAACACTTCTCCTTAAATTCCCTTTCATGGGAAAATGAACCTTGAGCTCAGGCAATTCCTGGTACTCGCTTAGATCTGATGGAAGATTTGTTACCTGTACCATACATTAATTAGGAGAAACCATCGTAGGTGATTCCTGCTCCTGACCGAGCATGATGGGTAGTAAAGGAGTTACTTTTGTTCGATGGAAGGTCTTGGAACCAACCAATTTTACATGCGTCAGCCCCGTGGCCAAACCAACCGCACCGGAAGCACCTGTTGGCGGTATTTCCAGCAAGTTCTGAACGGACAAAGAAAAGAACAAATAAAAGAAAAAATCTGTATAATCAAGAGGGTGGGGTGGGGGAACTAGCTGAGAACGTCAGTGTTGTATTGCGAGAGTGAGAGAACAACCAAAACTTGCTAGCTGCTTAAATAGCCTGGTAACTCAATGGGAATATTCCGGAGGACTACTAAAACACCTAGAAAACACCTGATAACAAACCATAAAAACCCTTCAAATTAGAAGAATTCAAACGCAGACCAATAGAAAATACATCAATTTTACACTAGCTACGAGTTTCAGTTCAAAGGAAATTGTTGTTTTCAATCACCATGGTGTGAAGGTTTCAGGTTTCATACTCGTCCTCAATGAAACTTCGAAAGCAATTTCTCTCAAATCTTGTACTGTAAAAAAATTTCCATGCCGTTAAGAGTATCCCGAATGAACGCTGACTTCAGCGTCTTGTTATCAATGTAAAGGGAGTAAATATTAAGCTAGTACACTGTTTATATTATTGGTTTCCTTAGTTGACACCCTGTTGTCGGCTAGGGAAACCCTTTAAAAGACCTCGTTAAAATGTATGTTGCCGAATAAACTAATTAAGTATGACAGTCATTTTGGACACGAGACAAATACATCATTGTCGTCACGTGTGGCTAGTAATAAATTTTTGTCTCCATTGCGACAAAAATCGAATGTATTGGTCGCTTCGCGCATTTTCAGGGAGATATGTTGTAAATTTCAGCCACGTCGTGAAATCGAACATACAGCGGTTGATCTTATTGAGATCGATAAGCACAGTTTTATTTTTCCTTTAGGTTAAAGTGAAATTTTCTGTTTTGGAAATTAACGATTTTAAAAGGGCTGTATACACTTAACATAACAAGGTCGTTGCCATGAAATTTACACACAGTGCCAGCAATTGGATGATTACAAGACTGAAGAAGAAAGAAATTTGCTTACTACAACACTGAATTGATGTTTGACATGGTTATCGGAAATATAGCATTTAGATGCACACCTTTTGTATTTGTTATCTTGTTACTTAAAGTTAATATCTTCTGTTAACTCGTATTACTTAAGACGTTTTATTTTCTTCTGCTAAATCTGATAATCTTTAAGAAGTTTTCTTTTCTTCGCGTCACCAACTCCATAATTTCTTAGAACACTTAACACAATTGTATGTACTGTGTTGATTGTCTTTTTATTAACTTCCTATTAATGAATGCGATGATGACGATATGACTATGGTTGTGGGCGATCGCTGGGCAGCTACATATAATTTCCATTTGGGACAAATACATCTGCCTAGGGAGAAACGGACGGAAAGATACAAATCAGCAACTGAGCGGGAAACTGAACGAAACGATAGCACAATGAATACCATATGACACTTGATCGCTGTGTAAAATATATATTAACTCATTAACCTCTATTAACAAATTAATACACTAAATCGTTTTTTGTAAGTTAAAAGATGACTAATGACTTGACTTTGACTGAAGTGTCTGTTGGACGTTGTTGATAGAAATAGCTTCTTTTTCTTTTGAATTTTAGTCTTAAGTGAAATCACAATCTGTTAATGATGTCAACATCAGTTAAGGAAAGAAACTGCCGTTGTGTCAACAAGGGTACTTCGTGTATACAGAAAAGAAGCTGTTGAGGCTATTCCTCAACAAATCGTTAATGTTAAGTCCGTTCCGCGGTTCCGGTTTTTTCCATGGAAATGACGTACATGTAGACCATAATACTTCAGTAATTTTGCTCTTCTAAATCGCACGTGGAGAAAACGCTCGTGAAAGAACGCTTAGTTGTGAATTGTGTTTGCTTATGCCGTCTTTCATCATATGGTTTTTACGGCTTGTCAAAGGTAGTAATACAGATGAAAGGTCGACATCGCTGGTTGTCATAATGTCAAAGATTCACTACATTGTCATTAAACTCGTTGTGTTGTTGAAGGATGTTTGTGGTATCCTCGCCTAATTGCCGCTTCAAATGTCCGGCCCGGACATTAGTGTAAAAACCATATGTTTTATCGTCTCCTGCTGTGGAATTTGTGCTTATTTACGCTGTTTACGACCTCAACTGGAGAATCGCCGATTCATTAGAGGAAACCGCCGTCGTTCAAGATTTGTGTCATGTCGCAACGTGGAATTCTCTACGAAAGGTTAGAGTCACTGGATAGATCTCGTCGGGGACATTTGTCAACCATCACAAAGGTGTGTAATGCGTTAGACGAAAGTGTTAAGGATTTTGGAAACGTTGTTAAGGTACGAACACAACAAATACAACTTAATACCGCATGGGAGCAGTATTGTGCATGCTGTGATAAATATGATGATTTGCTTGACACTTCCTGTGAAAAATATCAGAGTGTTTTGAGTGACCGTGATACTCAACGCATAAGAGTACAAGATTACAACGCTAAGATTGAGCGATTTGTTATTGATGCTGCCGAATTTTACAATAATCAAGTGTCTGAAGAAATAATGGAGAAAGGGAAACATTCCCAGCCGGAATCTGTGAAATCCCAAAAAAGTTACGCCTCGAGATTAAGTGTGTCTAGTTCGAAAGCCCGTGAAGCTAAAGTCCAAGCTGCGAGGGCAGCATTGATGCAACAACAAGCTGAAGAAAGAAGTAGAAGGGTAGTTGAGCTCGAAGTGAAAAGAGTTCAGATGGAAATTAAACGAACGCAATTGGAACTTGAACATAGGCTTGAACTGACCAAATTAGAGGCCGCAAGAGAGGTTGTGGCCGCAAGAGATCAGGCAGAACTAGCCAAACTAGAGGCCTTCCTGGCAGAACAAGAAATGTCTGAACTGACCAATGAAAAGGATGGTATTAAGTGGTCTCCCAAAGTTGAAGAATTTCACCCAGAGGACAAACTCGTGGAACCTCTTGAAGTTCCAGTCGCTTCTTTGCCTTCAGTGATCTCTAGTAGCTTTACTCCTGCACCTGTGTCAGTTATGAACCCACCTCTCACGTCTACGCCTGCAGTAGAAAACCCCGCAGCTACTACCTCCATGCATGCTACTGGAGGAATCTGTTTTAGTGATCCACTTGTGGTTCCAAAAATGCAGCTTAAGCCAACTGTTCATGAGAGTAATGTGCCCAAACCTGTCAAAGGTGATTGCCAAGGGGAATGCCAACCATTGACCTTTGTGACCTCAGTCACACCGTCTACGGTCACGCCATCTACAGTCACACCGTCTACGGTCACGCCATCTGCAGTCATGCCTAACATGTCTAGTGCAGCTGTCAATGAAAGCCTTACAGCTATTATGTCCTCAATGGAAACCTCATGTGCGAGTCCAGAAGTTTGATGGATCGCCTCAACAATATCCTGCCTTTCGCCAGAGGTTCAAGCAACTGGTGGAGACAAAACCGCTTGATGATGCTGTCAAAATGACCCGTCTATTACAATTTCTAGAGGGACCTGCGCTTCTTGCAGTTCAGCGGTACGAGCCATTGCCAGGTGGTTTGGCAAAGGCCCTTAGGACGTTGAAGGACCGATTTGGTCAGCCATTTCAAGTAGTGAGAGCGTCTGTGGAATCTCTCACTAGAGGACCTGTTATACAACCTAATGACAAGGACAGCTTGCAGCAATACGCAGACATGGTTCAAGTTACTTATGATATCCTAGAGTCAATGGGATACTTGAATGAAATGAATGCAGGCAACCTTGAGAAAGTCATCATGCGACTTCCTAAGTGGATGCAAGCCAAATTTGCTGAACGTTTAAAGCGCCTAGAGGGTGAAGGTCATGCGATGCCTACCTTCAAGCATGTAGTGGACTTCCTCAGGGAGCGAGCCTTTATTTTGAACCATCCTTTCTTCAGTGCTGGAAGTCGTGAGAACGTGGTTTCTAAATTCAAGTCTAGGGGCAAGCCGCCTGTGACCCCTAAACCCGCCTTTTTTGTTAACATGACAGCCGCAAAGGGTGAGCCTTGTCCAATGTGTTGCCAGTCCCACCGCCTGTACCAGTGTGAGGCATTTAAATCCAAATCTCCGAGGGAAAGAAATGACTTTGTCAGGCAGCACAAAATATGTTTTAACTGCATCAGTTCATCTCTACACAACTCAAGAAAATGCAAGTCAACAATCAGGTGTAAAGTGGAAGGCTGTGGACAGGCACATCACACGTTGTTACATTTTCATGAACCAAAGGAAGTAGTTGATTCGGGAACTGTGAGTCAAAATAATGAAGTCAACCAGGACTCGTTGGCTGACCAAGGTACATCATGCAATACTTCAGCACATTCAGTCAATCCAGTAGTCAATTCCTCCGAGGTGCTACTTCAAGTTATTCCAGTGAAGGTGATAAGCAATTCTGGCCGTCAAATCACAACGTATGGTCTAATTGACTCAGGGTCTGACATAACCATGGTTGACCCTTCTCTCGTGAAGTTGCTAAATATTGAAGGAACACTAAGTAAGCTTTCTCTCACGACAGTGAACAGTGCTGATGTTGAAGAAAGGGCTATGAAGGTTAACTTCAAAATTGCATCATTGGATAGCCAGAACGACCATGTGATTGCTGTCAACCCTGCATGGGCTGTAAAGGATCTTACTATTCCCCTGAAACATACAAGGTTGTCAAAATCTTTAGAGCAATGGCCACATTTACGGGAAGTGCGTTTCCCAGAGGTGGAAAGGAGGAAGATTTCCATCCTACTAGGTACTAACATTCAAGAAGTCTTCGTACCTCTTGATGTAAGAAAGGGAAACCGAAATGAACCACTTGCCATCAAGTCTTGTCTTGGTTGGAGCATACTCGGTGGCTTCTCAAATCTACAGTCCCACAGCCAGGGACAGGTTAACCTCATCAGTAGTGAAGATGTTTCCCTGAACGACCAGCTCGAGGAATTCTGGAAGATTGAATCCTATGGCACTGCGAGGTCTGAAACCAAACCATTATCGGTAGAAGATCGAAGAGCCCTAAAACTTATTGACAACTCGATTAGCCTGCTGGATGGCCATTACCAGATGGGCCTTCTGTGGAGGGATGACAATCCTGTACTGCCTTACAACAGACCTCTAGCTGAAGCAAGATTACAGTACCTGAAAAGGCGCTTCCGTCGTGATCCAGAGCTGGAAGTTAAGTACAGAGATGTGATTCAAGACTGTGTGGATAAGGGGTATGCTAGAAAGCTGAACAAACAGGAAGTTGCCGCAGTCAGTAACATCACTTGGTACATTCCCCATCATCCGGTAACAAATCCCAACAAGCCAGGTAAAGTGAGGGTAGTGTTTGATGCGGCCGCAAGATTCAATGGCACATCTTTAAATGAACAGCTTTTGCAAGGACCTTGTCTTACCAATGACCTCACTGGTGTCTTAATTCGTTTCCGTGAAGAAGAAGTCGCCCTTTCCGCAGACATCGAGGGCATGTTCTACCAGACCAATGTGACGCCAAGTGGCACTGATGCGCTGAGATTCTTGTGGTGGCCTGGTAGTATTGATGACACACCAGAAGACTATAAGATGCTGGTCCACATCTTTGGTGCAAAGTCCTCGCCCTGTTGCGCCAACAAAGCTTTAAGTATGACAGCACAAGACAACGAACGAAAATACTCGCCTGAAGTCATCAGAACAGTTCGTAGAAACTTCTATGTTGATGATGTGTTAAAGTCCGTTCCAAGTACAGAACAGGCTGTTCATCTGACATCGGACCTAACCAAGTTGCTGAAGGAAGGAGGCTTACGTCTCACGAAGTTTGCGAGCAATAGCCGGGAAGTATTGCAATCTATCTCACCAGAGTTGAGAGCAAATCCATCGCTAGACTTGGATCTAGATCAGTTACCATTAGAGCGAGCATTGGGTGTGTACTGGGATGCGCAGTCTGACACCTTCAAGTTTAAAGCTTCACAATCAGGAAAACCGCCTACTAAGCGAGGGGTGCTCTCCATAGTTAGTTCGCTGTTTGATCCGCTAGGATTCCTTTCGCCCTTTGTGTTCTCCGCTAAGATTCTGCTGCAGGAACTCTGGAGAGATAAACTCCCTTGGGATCGACAAATTCCGGAACCGTACCTCTCACAATGGCAACGTTGGCTAGAGGAGCTACCACGTGTCATCACCATTGGCATCCCAAGGTGTTACAAGGTTCAGTCACTTCGCAACTCATCAACTGTTCAGCTTCACAACTTCGCAGACGCGTCCAGACGCGGTTACGCAGCAGTTTCATATTTGCGTTTCGCCGATGAGAAAGGAGTGATTCATTGTTCCTTTGTTATGGGAAAGACTCGCAATGCGCCAATTAGGGAGTGGACTATCCCTCGCCTTGAACTTCAAGCCGCAGTATTAGCAGCTCGTCAGAGCAAGATAATATTAAGGGAACTTGATCTACCAGTGGGTCAAACCTTCTTTTGGTCCGACTCAATGACATCTTTGCAGTATATCAAAAACGTGACAAGGCGTTTTCAAACCTTCGTAGCTAACCGTGTTGCCGAAATTCATGAAACAAGTTCCCCAGGACAGTGGCATCATATTCCCGGTGTCATAAACCCCGCTGATGATGGGTCACGAGGTGTTAGTGCTCAGTATTTTCACGCTGGATGTCGCTGGTGGTTGGGTCCCAAGTTCCTTTGGGAACCTGAGCATACATGGCCCAATGTACCAGTAGAGGATCTCCAAGATGACGATGTGGAAGTACGGAAGTCATCGACTGTTATGCTTACCTCATATGCACCACAGTTTGACCTCTCGCTGCAACGCTATTCTTCGTGGTCCCGCCTACTGAGAGTTATGTCATGGGTCCTACGTTTTGTGAAGAGAGTTCGAAAGGAAACTCGTCAGTATCTCACGTCAAGTACACTCAAGTTGGAGGAATTGCAGCAAGCAGGTCGAGAAATCGTGCGGTTAGTTCAGCGCCAGCATTTCCTCGAGGAGTGCTTGTGTTTAAAGGAAGGCAGGCAAGTGAAACGTCACAGCAAGTTAGCCAATCTCAGTCCTATCTTAATTGATGATGTGATACGTGTTGGCGGTAGAATTCACCGGGCCCCAATTGCCTTTGAGGCCGCACACCCAATGATCCTTCCAAGGTCCCATCACGTTTCCGCGTTAATAGTTCGCTACTACCATCGTGTCCTGGGCCATGCAGGTCGTGAACATGTGCTATCCGTAATCCGTCAGCGCTTCTGGATCTTAAAGGGAAGAGTTCTCGTGCGTCAGTAGTTGTTTGAGCTGCCGCAAACGTAACGCGCCTCCTCTCCAACAGGTTATGGCTGATCTTCCCAAAGAAAGGCTAATACCCTACCAGCCTCCGTTCACGTACACGGGTCTGGATTTTTTCGGACCGTTTTACGTTAAACGAAGCCGCAGTACAGTCAAAGTGTATGGCTGCATATTCGTATGCTTCAACAGCCGAGCAGTACACATTGAAGATGTCAGTTCGCTGGAAACAGACACGTTCATCCAAGCCTTGGTTCGATTCATCTCAGTTCGTGGTTGCCCAAAGGAGATATGGTCGGACAATGGCACAAATTTTACCGGTGCCGAGAAGGAACTTCGCCTGTCGGTTCAGGATTTGAACGAAGAACGCATTAAGAGTGAGTTACATTCTCGTGAAGTAGAATGGTACAGTTGCCCGCTGCCAAAGTGGCGTTTTCAACCTCCTGCTGCAAGCCATATGTCAGGAGTTTGGGAAAGGCTCATTAGAAGTGTCAGGAAAGCTATGAGGGCTGTTCTCGGTAGTCAGGGTGCGCTAGTTGGCTTGGAGACGCTGCGTACAGTGTTTGCAGAAGTTACATCAATCTTGAACAGTCGTCCTATTTGTCCTTCCAGTGACGATCCCAATGATTTAGAGCCGCTCACCCCAAACCATCTTCTTCTACAACGCCGAAACCTCTTCGTGCCTCCCGGAGTCTTCGCTAAAGAAGATCTGTACTCGCGCAAACAATGGAGACACGCCCAATTCATTGCTGATTGCTTCTGGTCTCGATGGATTCGAGAATATGTTCCAACATTGCAGCAGCGCCACAAGTGGCTACTGAGCAAACGGAACTTAGCAGTGAATGACCTGGTTCTTGTCGTGGACAACACCGTGCCGAGGTCCCGCTGGTTGTTAGGCCGTGTGACAAGGGTGTTTCCGGGTGAAGACCTGTGTGTGCGTACAGCAGAAGTGAAGACGAAGAGCTCGAGACTTGTTCGGCCTGTGACAAAGTTGTGCCTTCTCGAAGAAGCAACATGATTAACAGAGGGAAGATGTGAACGCTGTGAAATTGACATACCTGAACGCTGAACACTTAGGCTAAGTTTAAATTTCTTAGTTGTCAGGTTTGCTCAGCCCTACCCCCCGGGATGTTGAGGCTATTCCTCAACAAATCGTTAATGTTAAGTCCGTTCCGCGGTTCCGGTTTTTTCCATGGAAATGACGTACATGTAGACCATAATACTTCAGTAATTTTGCTCTTCTAAATCGCACGTGGAGAAAACGCTCGTGAAAGAACGCTTAGTTGTGAATTGTGTTTGCTTATGCCGTCTTTCATCATATGGTTTTTACGGCTTGTCAAAGGTAGTAATACAGATGAAAGGTCGACATCGCTGGTTGTCATAATGTCAAAGATTCACTACATTGTCATTAAACTCGTTGTGTTGTTGAAGGATGTTTGTGGTATCCTCGCCTAATTGCCGCTTCAAATGTCCGGCCCGGACAGAAGCTGTCTCAACGAGGAACAAAGTCTTTTGAGAGATGAACAAGTCCATACTGGAGAGAACCATAATGAATGCAAAGAATGTGGCAAGTGTTTTAGCAAAGCAGGACATTTAAGAGCACATAAAAGAGTCCATACTGGAGAAAAGCCTTACAAATGCAAACAATGTGGCAACTGTTTTAGCCTAGCAGGAAACTTAAAGATACATGAAAGAGTCCATACTGGAGAGAAACCTTATAAATGCAAACAATGTGGCAAGTGTTTTAGCCAAGCAGGAAGCTTAAAGATACATGAAAGGGTCCATACTGGAGAGAAGCCTTATGAATGCAAACAATGTGGCAAGTGTTTTAGACAAGCAGGAGATTTGAGGAGACACGACAGAGTCCATACTGGAGAGAAGCCTTACAAATGCAAACAATGTGGCAAATGTTTTAGCGACGCAGGAAATTTAAAGATACATGAAAGAGTCCATACTGGAGAGAAACCTTATGAATGCAAACAATGTGGCAAGTGTTTTAGCGAAGCAGGAGATTTTAGTAGACACGAAAGAGTCCATACTGGAGAGAAGCCTTACAAATGCAAACAATGTGGCAAATGTTTTAGCGAAGCAGGAAATTTAAAGACACATGAAAGAGTCCATACGGGAGAGAAACCTTATGAATGCAAACAATGTGGCAAATGTTTTAGCCAAGCGGGAGATTTGAGGAGACACAAAAGCGTCCATACTAGAGAAAAACCTTATAAATGCAAACAATGTGGAAAGTGTTTTAGCCAAGCAGGAGATCTGAGGAGACACGAAAGAGTCCATACTGGAGAGAAACCTTATGAATGCAAACAATGTGGCAAGTGTTTTAGCGAAGCAGGAAGCTTAAAGATAAATCAAAGAGTCAATACTGGAGAGAAGCCTTATGAATGCAAACAATGTGGCAAGTGTTTTAGCCATGCAGGCGATTTGAGGAAACACGAAAGAGTCCATGCTAGAGAGAAGCGTTACAAACGTAAGCCAAAAGGAAACTGTTTTCGCAACAAAAAAAAGTGTGAGGAAACATGAAAAAGCACTAGGACGTTCTGCAAGTGCAAGTGAACACGAACTAGAGATCCATCGCCCCTTCATTCGACAGGAACATAGTTCAAACCAGGGTGAAAATTACAGCTGTTGGCTTTGCCAAGATGAGTTGTGCAACGAGGAGCTTCTTCTTGCACACTATCAAAATCACATGACGTTTGAGGAGCCATCAACTTAAAGTAGTTGGTTGGCTTTTTAATGAATTTTGTTTGAGACTGAAAGTTTTAGTTCTTCGGCTATAATGGTGTTGGGTTTGTAAATTTAAAAAGCGTTCCATTCCCTCGTTGTTAGGTTTCGTTGGACGTTACTTCGCCGCCATATGCGTTCAGCCTTTTCTAAGGTGCGTTGAAAATTAGACCATAGTTTAAATAGCTAAACACAGCTTTTTTGTTTTTTTGTTTTTTTTTTTTTTTCCTTTTTTTTTTGGGGGGGGGGGGGGGGTTACACCAGTTCAAGCTATTGTAAATGCCCTTTTATGTGTTTTCAAAATAGTATTTTAAAGGTTTCCCTAGAAACAACGACTTTTTGTAATTTACAGGCCTCTTTAACCCGAGGCAGCTTAAGGACGGTGCCTACTATTGTTAATGCGCATACGTTCTGCGCATCTCGAGATACTTGGATTTCCTATCGGTGATGCTTACTAATGCTGGGATATTTTTGCGCGGTTTAAAACTATTCGGTGAAAGTAGATCTTAGTAACTACTCTTGGTATCCAAAACGAAAATTGGGAGTAACCATGCATTTTTGAGAGATAATTTTAAAAAGAACGCCATACATTGCTTTCTATTATAAGATTTTTACAAATATTATTCATGAATTATGTTTGAAAAATGCGTGGTTACCCCCAATTTTCTTTTTGGATTTCAATAACACTTGTTAAGATCTACATTTCCTGCATAATCACACACCGGGGCAAAAATATCTTTAATTAGTACGCACCGTCCTTAAAATCCCCGGCAGCAATGCTCGGCTACATAGCAGCGTAACGCACAATTTATATGGTTTATGGGAAAACAATTGGCAAGTTCTATCCTAAAGAGAAGATAAGAAATTCTTTTCCAGAAAAGTGCCTATTCACAAACTACCCCCGATCTTTATCATATAAGTCTAATTGATCCGAAGGAACCGTTATTTGCCAGTGAGCTATATGTTTTGATTTTGACACCGTCAATGGTTCCCGAGAGGAATCAATGGGAAATACTAACGACCTCGGGACCACTAAGCATATCACCTCTCTTAAGTCGTGCCAAACTTAAACCATTTTTCGCAAATGCATCTTAACCACCAGATTGTTGCATATCGAAGTGTTCCTGGAGGAAAAACTTGTTTCCTTACTTTGGCAAATTTCCAGGCAGTCACATTCTGTTTCTAAGGTCAAGTGTGCATTGCCACCATATGAACTTCACTTTAGGATTATGAAATCCAAAATAAGTCATATAGACGTAAATGTTAGAATTTAAATCTTGTTATTGTTGTTGTTCATTACAAGAAAAGACAAGATTATAAAGAATTTCTAATTAAAGCAAAGATTCCTTAGGTACCAAAGGGAGTCATAGACGGAAACGTCATTTGACAACATCTCAAATTCATGTCCGTTAAGCTCACAGCCTTGTTCTACCAATAT
Source organism: Montipora capricornis (assembly GCF_036669925.1). NCBI lineage: Eukaryota > Metazoa > Cnidaria > Anthozoa > Scleractinia > Acroporidae > Montipora > Montipora capricornis. The sequence continues at coordinate 64,338,081 of NC_090885.1, forward strand.
ATCAGTACACAAGTTTGATTTTGGGTTAGTGAATAAAACCGTGTGGTAACGTGAAATAAATTTTTCACTGGAGTTTCTTCAACAAGCGTGCAGAGTACTAGGCAAGAATGACTGCGGTCCTCTCAAAAAATCGCGGCAGTTGCATATCGGAAAGACAAGTATCAAAAAGATTTTCTTGTCACAGTCAAAAAAGTCTTTTAATTTGGGTACAACACCGTACAAGGCAAGCGAAACCAAGGATATTTTTATGACGTAATCAAAGTCATAGTTGAAGTACCTGATCAGTTACCCATATATCGCTTCCTTTTAGGGTTGACTTCTTTCGAGTAGTTATACACTTGTGAATGTCTTAAAATACCTTCACAAGTCGGTGGTGCATGCACTTTAATTACTTCGATAGATGCTCGGGGAATATCCGAGTGCTCCATTGCAAGAGTGAAACCTTCGAACTTCCGATTATTACGTGTAATTCGGATGCTTTACCACTGAGTTGTTGGAGTTTAGTAGGAGCTATGCCATTTATTGACCTTTTCACCCCCGTGGCGACCCCCACTGAGGAGTAAAATCGTCTGGGGTCAAATAGAGTTAAATCATTTACAAGGACAGAGCGCAAAAACCGCTGATTGGCTAGAGAATAATGACGTAAAATGGCTTTTTACGCGTAACTACGCCTGCGCAAACTCTAAAGATTCGAAGTGATCAAGACAGTGATCGATCGAAGTGGAGAATAACACTCTAGCATTTGTCAAATTTTGTTAGTTAGACGACTCATACCCTGGGTGCCAGAGGAATTTTTTTTCAAGGTCGGAGAGAACACTCAGCGATTCCAAATCAACGGTCGAGGACACACGATTGATTACTTCGCAAGTCTGCATGTCAAGTAGCAATGCGTCCTCTTGTATCATTTTGCTGGTTTTGGCTACTGTGAATTTTCTTGACATGGGGTGTTGGTCTGCCCCCAGATTATTTAAAAATCTTACAGAAACCAGCGAACTGGCAACGAAATTCTTCTTTGTTCTCGGGAACTGCAGGAGCAACTTGGTCTTGATGGACGAAAGGTTTTTGCTTTTGAAAATAAGTTTGGCTGGCCGTTGTACGTTATTGCGGACTGTAACGCAGTCATACAACTTTGATCGTATAAAATCGTCCACTGGGTTTCTTGCTGCGGGTGAACTGTGAGTGAACTTCAGCCACAAAGTTGAATTTTCTTAACACCTGGGATTTACAATTTCCACGTCACGTAACCTTGACTTTTAAATGCCATCGATCTGTTCGAGGGTTTTGTTGCTGTTCCTCGCAAATATTTTTGCAGAAACCATTCCAGGAAATCTGCATCAAAGCGTCTTCCACTCAGTGTTTGGCAATATTGTTCTGATCAGTTGTGGAACAGCCCAGAAAAGTACATTACAGTAACAGACTAACCATATTGGTCAACTTTTTCACATTTATAAATGTAAGTTTGCAAAACGGCTACAAAAACACATGTGCACTCAATCATATCCATTGATTATTGTTTTATTAAATTTTCATTTGATTCTTAACACTTGGACAAATTTAAAGCCAATCAGTTTCCAGCGTGGTAACACTTAATGCAATCAGTTTCCATATTATGTCATACTGTATAAGCTGTTAACTGAGAGTGAGTGAACCAATCAGAAAGCTAAAAACACAGTATCCGTGGTTCCAAATTTCATAATGTAAGGTATTATCTTTCCCCTTGTGCTTGCACTGTCATTATTCACTTTCTGTGTAATGGTTTTATCATTGTTTTTGTTTGTAGGAAATGGTAGCCAGACCTGATTTATGAAGAAACTGAAGTTGTGCAGTAGTACAGCAACCTACTTTTACTCTCTGCAGATTAGCTTTCTTGGTTCACGGAAAACCCTTTTCATTATTGTAAATACATTGTGGCATGGAAGATATTTTCAAACAGGTCTGGAGAATGTTCACCACCAAAATTTCCCATTTTGTCTGGATCATATAAGTTCTTTCCTCCTTTTGTTTAGTGGTTGACTAGTGACTTGTGAAATTGTATGGTGCACAAGAGAGCTAAATGCAGTGTCTCCTTGAGTTGTAAAACATATATTAAAGGGACACAAATAATATTGACATTGTTGTTGAGTAATGTTAGGATTTAGTAGTGCCAGTGGTATTACAAGTGTCCTTTTTGAGTGGATTCCTCAATTTTCTGCTAACTTGACCCAAACAGATATATATAGGTGGAGAACAAATTCGGGAAAATGAAAGAAAAAATACTAAACATACATCAGTTGATTATTACAATACACTATTTGTTTTGTTCAATATTATTTGCACTAGAAAGAAAATTAACGACCATAAGAATTTAGTCTGTGATAAGGAAAAGTTTGTTGTGACTAAAACCTATATTGGAAATTTAGGCATTTGGGGTGCTTTTTCACAGGGTTACATGTGCATGGTATTAATTTTTATGTCAGTCCAATATTTTTCTTGAAAACTGTGTTGTCTCTATAACTTTGTCCTTTTTTGTGAAGCATGACATTTTCTTCTCTCAATTCAACATTTGATTTGTGTTGCTGATCTTGTTTTTCCAGCAAAAGTGTGAACTATGTTGAATAATTATTTTTGTTATATAATTGTTTTTGCCCCCAGCAGCGCATGCTCTCATTGGTTACTTCAAGGTCACATGACATCTAACAATAACACTTTTGCCGTTCAAAAGTCTCTGAGCGGGCAACAGTGCAAAATCTATGACGTCAGAGGGTAACAGTGCACTGTTGCCCGCAAATGTTGACCGACGACCACCATTGCTGTTCCCATTGCACGTTTTCCTATTTGTGCTATATAACAAATCACTTAATGACTGGGCTCTCAGGAAACAGTTCATTTTGTTTCCCTTGTCTGCGCCTCAGGGGAACATTGGAAATTTTTAGGGAAACAAAATGAACTGTTTCCCTCGGGACCAGTCATTAAGTGTTTACTGTTGGGATAATAGCAAAATTATTGACCTTGGGTGTTCGGTGACACAGCTACATTGTAAAGCATAACCATTATGAAAATGATATCTGTTTTACCTTATTATAGTGAGCTAACTAACTCTTGTAATAGGCCAAAAGCAATTTGAGAAATTCATGGGGTTGTGCATCGTGTTCAATGCAGTTTGTTCTGTGCATGTAAATAATAATATGAAATGAAACAAGTTTAGTGTGTTACTGATTACAGCCAACAGCCTGTGGCGCTCAATATAATGGTAAGCAGTGTACTGCTGTCAGTGGTGTGTGTATCTTGGTGAAGGGAGGGGGTGGGGTTAGTACTGCAAAGGCATTGGCATGTCATTGTCGTAATGGGCTAAACCCAAATACTTACCTTCATGTTTTTTTTTGTGAAAGTTTTTGTTTTCGTTCTCGATTTTTCTCTGCTTAATATCCAGCTCCTGCCCTTGATCCTTGAGCATTTTCTACCTGTCTCACTAATTCTGTGTAACTTAGTGCTTCAGTTCTCTTGGCAGATTTTTGGCACTGACAAAGAAGGGGGCGTACAATCTATATTGAGGGGTAGGGGAAATTCAATTCAGGGCAGATTATTATTGCAACTATTGTAATGTTATTCCATCACTCACCTTCATTGGTGAAATGTATTCATCCATGTGGCAAATTCTGTAGTCTTTGTGAGCCAGTAGCAAGTGGCCCTCAAATAAAAATTTCCTAGTGTGGTGAACTGTTTTGCTGGCATCAAAAGCCAAAAAAAGCGCTTTGCACATTGAACGAGAGCACCTTTGCTGACATTTTCAGTCTCTAAACGGAAAAAGCAGCTTACTTTGTTGAATTAACTTAACTCGCCCTTTGCAAAGAGTCCCATAAACTTCAAAAAGCAAACAATCCCCCAGCAGTCAGATGTGACAGTTGACATGTTTTATTTTTAGTTACACAAAACATAGCAATGAACGTTGTTAAAGGGAAAAAAATAACAGGGTTTGTTGTCAATATTTGCCGCTGTTTTAAATATAACAGGCAGCCGCTCTGTCGCCTTGGCTTATAAAGCGAGAAAACTTACATTGTATTACATGAACAATGTCGACAAGATATTAACTGGAAGTTAAAAACATGCATGTACGTTATATGCATTTCAGGACAACTTACGACCCCAAAACCTCACAAACTATATCGAGTGGCGTGAAAGTATAAGGCACTGGACTTCGCTTTTCTGTGTAAAACCAGTTACAACTGTGAAGACGAACACTAGCGGTAAAAAAACCTGCTTCTCTTCAAACTTCGATTTGAAAAAGTCTCTCTTGGTGTATGAAATCGGAATTCCACCTTTAAACACCTCTCAAAAATTTTCATAACGAAAAAAAAGTCATATTTGATATGTTTCGCGAAAACAATTTACCTCCAACATATCTCTGTTCTGAGCTTAAAGAGTAACCGACCACCTTAAGAAACGCAAAACTCTAAACAACGAACGTCAAATGAAGCTTCGAAGCTGGTCAAAAACTCTATTGCTTTAGGCGAACTGATTTTGGTCCGATATCTTCCCTGACGGCTCTGAAGCATCGTCGAAAGATGTCAGATTCAGATCATCTTTTATTCAAATTTCTCAGAGGAAGGACAGCGGTGCGACAGCATCCACAATGACGTATTGGATTTTGATTTGTCGTCCGCCATTTTGAAAATGGAATGGCGGCAACACAAGTTTGATTCTAGTGCGCATGTCTAGCGGTTTTTGCGCTCTGTCATTTACAAGTTTTACACTGCGGTGCCGGGATGGCGCAGTGGTGAGAGCACTCGCCTCCCACTAATGTGGCCTGGGTTCAATTCCTTGACTGGGCGTCAAGTGTGGGTGTCTATGAGAGAAAGTTGCTTTAAATTGTCAAGATGAGAGTGAGGATCACTTCACCCCTTCGTCTATAACCCGCGCTTCAAATTCATTTTGTTTGTTTCATGCAATATCACCTTAATTTCCAAATTGTGACCTGCAGACTCGTACCAGTGACATGTTGGGCTCCCTTTGCACGCAGAAGAGGCTGAGACTACATAGAATCACATGCCAGAGCTACCCACTAGTACTGATAAGAGTTGAAATGTTGGCTATTTAGAAACATTTCTTTAAGCAGATTGCATTACCTGTGAGCAACTGTTATCTTAAAAGGAAATGATTAACCACTTTAAAATGAAATTACTACTTTCGTTATAAAGTAAGAAAATGTTAACAGAATGAAACTTGAGTTAGACCAATATATTGAAGGTAGTTACCAGGTGGAATGCAAAAAGTGCTGACACCCAAGAGGTAAAGCTTCAAATGTTTCAGTACAAGATTTTACAGAACATATTATCAAGAATTCAATCAAGCTAGCTTATACATGATATGGCATAAAAAACAGTGATCGCTCCACCCTTTGCAAAAGCGAGAAGCAAATATTAGACCACCTCTTAGTCTCTCATAGCCTGAGTCTTGATGGTATGAAAAAACACGAGAACAGATCTTGTTAAATTCAAGTAAATTCTTATATGGTTGCCACGTTAGGTCGACTGATGGGCAGACACTAAATCACTGTATTCTTGGTTCAAAATATTATATTTTTTGTGCTGGTGCATGGGCGGGAGGATGAGCTTTGTTTCCGGACTTTCCTTTTGCGGCTGCATGAAAGATTCATCATTCTAAAAGAGATCGCTACTGCTAAAAAATTCCATAAGAATGTTTTTTCGAGAGTGGGCTTTCCAAGGACTTTCTTTCTCTGTTCTCTTTCTCTTTCTCTTCCGGTAGCATTGTAACACGCAATAACACTCAGAGAAGAGATCTAATCACAATCTAACCACCACACAATGACTGCAAAATTCTCGCGCGCTCATTGGCTAAATTTTTATGGTCAATAAGCGGACAGACACATAAATTTATAATTTATGCGTTTCGAAGAGTTTAATTTGTGAAATGTCGATCTGTCACTTTTTAACCAATAGAAAGTCTCCTTTTTTTTCATTAGCCAATAAGGGAGCGAGGAACCTTATGAATTTGGTCGCGTCAGATGGAATAAAATTGAATATTCTTGCATTTTTGTCTCGTGTTCTTCTCGTGCTTTGACTCTATTTTAACCTGTCTGCCTTTTTGTATTGTAAAAAACAAATTGATGTCAGTTTTTGATATGTCTGTCCCGTTATTGACAATGAATTTCGTCAAATTTGTTAAAGGCGTACTTCGTCTTATTCTTGTCATTGTTGCATATTTGTGTTAATTAAACAGTTTTTCTTTTAAAAATGGGTAACCAGTATGAATATCAAATAGGAGATAACAAGAATTATTTTGCAATAAAATGCAAGGCTAGTTCCCCAGTGCTTGATGGTAAAGGCAATCAAAATGGCCTGAAAGCTTTAACAACTACTTTTGTTTTTAGATTTTATTCCAAGGTAGGTTTCTCATTAGATATTTCATTTTGGCTAACAAACGCAAATACCAAGAGAATTGCAGGAAAGCGACCTCGGTTTGCTCTCATTAAAAATGACCTATGACCATGGACATATTACAACCATGATCGCCATTACAATCTTCACCACTATAACGACCGTGACTACCACGATTGTCGTTAGCACTGGGAACAACGTGGCTACCATGACTACCGGGACCACCGTAAACATCATCTAGAGTACCATGGGCACTATGCATGATGATCATCCATAGCCACAATGACTGCGGACGAGTGACCACCACAACCACAATGATGACCGTAATCTCTCGGTTAGGACGATGACCCTTGCCACCAGGACCACTCCGACAATCCGCGGGACCACCTGCTCTTTGATTGGATACCTCATGTTAGCAAAAAAAGTAAATGAGAGATTAGTCAGCAATCTTAATTTAATTTCTACAGGCAAAGAATCCTCTAGTAAGTTCTTGGCGTCAAAGATTTGGGAATCAATACCTTCTTTATTTTAGAACTGTATGCCTCGTAATAGTTCTTGGAGAGAATACAATTATTTGTTGTTGAGTAACCAGATTTAATTTTGATACATCTAATTGATAGACAGAGAGAGAGAGAGAGAGACTTTCATAACTTTTAGCCCACGACTAGAAGCATACAACGTCATTGTATTTGTGCAACGCCGCTTTAACAGACCGAAATATTTTTAGATTGGTTTTCTTGAAAAGCCAGACCTTTCCAGTTAATCATAAGTCTTGCAGGAAAAATCATTACCCATCGGATTGAGAATCTTATTTAAGAACCAAACTTTTATTTGAGAACTTGTCTAAGAAAGCTTGATTTGTGAAAATGGCGTTACATGTATAGACCTACAATCTCGGACAAAACTGTTGAGACAATAACACAAATTCGCCTTCATTTTTAAACATGCCTACTTACTCTCCCCTTCCCACTCCCCTCCCCCTCCCCCTCAGTCAATGTTGCTGAGTATCGTCATATGTTCTACAGTACATTTCTGACCAAGATAAATCAATATTGAGGTTGGGGGGGGGGGGGGGGAAGGGCAGGTTTCAAGCGGTACATTTGAATAACTTGTTGGAGTACCAAAAATGTTTTTTTCTCTCAACAGGTTTTGTCCGACATTGTTGTATTGGAGTTGTATCCTCCTGTTTATGAGCTTCTGCTTGCACTCGATGGTGTTAAACCTGAAAAACATCCATGCTACTTTGGATACAGTACACCAGCAATCAATTTCTTTGAGGATAACATTTTTTTTCTTTCTCTAAATGATCTTTTCTATAGTAGATACATTGAGGATAGTAGATAGACTTGTACGAAAAAGGCAAAGGAAAAATGACATACTCGCACTTGCATGGACAATTTGAGCAATTGTTTCTTGTGGACACCTGAAAAGTTCAGGTTGCTTCAACAGGATTGGAATCCATAACCTGTGATTTGATTGAGTGTGAATTCTGACATTAAATTGAATGGAGATATGAAATAAACCTGAAAAAGGTAATTCATTTTCATCACCAAAGAATCATCCATCAAGCACCATAGAATTAATCCAAAGCAGTCTAAAACTTTGCTTTACGGATGGTGTTATTTGCAAGCCGCAGATTGCAGATTGCAGATTGCAGGTTGCAGTATGGGAGGTGGCTTGGTCCAGTGATTAGGGCGTTGGTTTTAGCGTGCAGTTGCCCTGGGGTTCAAATCCTGTTCTAGCCTCTGGTTTGGATTTGTTTCCAGTTGTCCCGGATTCAACTCTACCACGCTTTGTAAATAGCCATCTGGTTGCCTCCTGCCACTTGGGGGTCTTAATCATGTTTCTTTCAATTATTAAAAGTGGGGTGCCTGTGAACTAACTTGATAGCAAACTGCACTTCCACTATAAATATAACAAATTGATGTCAGTTTTTCATGCGTCTGTCCTGTTATTGATCATGAATTTCGTCATAACATTGTCAAAGTAGCTGTGGATCCACGAGGCGATAGCCGACTTTTTTATACCGTTATGCTCTTCGTTTGCTTACCTTTGTAAGTCCCGAGAGAAACTGGAAACCATCTTGGAGGCCAGCCAAGTAAAGAGTATTATGGCATTTTTAAAATGAATTGAAAGTATCTCCCCTCAAGGGTACTTCCGGAAAATTTTCGTAAACTTCCGTCAATAATGTAGAATTTTTTTTTTTTTTTTTTGCAAACATGAAGAAATTCTCCTTTCTCTCAAATCCGCTGGCCAGAATGGACACTCCTTGCTCGCAAGGACGCTTGCATAGAAAACTACGATTTTGAGATGATTGGAGCTGTTGAGAGCGAAAAATCCCATACAGAAGGTAAGAATGTTTGTTTGTACATTTCAAGTGAGAGATCAGTCTCTTGGAAGTGGCTCGTTAAAACTTTCTGGGCCTGTCTCCTTTTCGGAAATGATCATGGGGGCCCTTTCCTAAGGCTACCTAGGATATGACCGTCAGCCGGTGAAAGTTTTCAAATGATCACTAAATGACGGGCATGATTTACAAACAGTATTTCAGTCTAAGCTCCCGTTTTAAAACGGTTAGTTTTGTATTCCAAATAGTTTTAGAAGCGAACAGTGAGGAAAAATAGAACATACGTGCGTACACCGGACATATCTCTCGCAACTGTTTATTTCATCCTCTTACATCATCTTACATCACGTGACCATAACCAACCAAAATACGAACAGTTAGCATTCCATTATTGCGACAAGTACTCAAATCAGTCACAAACATTGAAAATTTTAAAGCCAATTAATAGATTGGAATGAGTGATGATGGCGAGATTTGCATAGTCTTGAAAACGCAGGGACATCCAACGTCAATTTTCGGAAATATCTGTTCGAAATACGATTTGAGATCTAGAATTTTCGGAACATTTGTTGTAAAATTTCTTGCTTGCCTGTCTGTCCTAGGATTTTCGAACAACGAACAACTAAAACATGGTATAATTGCCCATTTTTAACGGATTTTTACCCTAAAAAGGTCACCTAGAATTTTCGGGGGCCTTTTTTTTGGCTGAAATGTTCGAAAAGGTAAGTTTTGATCCCTAGAATTTTCGGATCACTAGAGTTTCAGCTACAGGGAATTCAAGCAGATGAAAACTTTTAGGGGATAACAATAAGCCTATATCTACCGTTTAAACACTAAAATACGTTTAACAATGCTATGTTTAAGTGGTTTTGAACTATATTCTCGTTGGGTGCCCCTGAAAAAGACTGAGGATATCGAAGGATATCAAGAGGATATCAAGTCCTCGATGACTGATTTTCGCTCTACGGACCTCCCAGCTGGCAAATAACATATACTTTCTTTCAGTCATTAGCAAACTATTTCAAAGTATTGCCTATAATTTGGCAAAATTATATTTAAGAATTATGCATATTACTATTTATATTCTACAATTATTTTGTAGAACTTTAGGTTGATAACAAGTCTACGGCAGGTATGTTTTGCAGGTTCCAGGTTGCAGGTTGAATACTTGTCGGCAGGTATGTTGTGCAGGTTGCAGGTTGCAGGTTGAAATTTAATTATAACTGGAAAACCTTTGGCATTTAAAAGAAACCTGCAACCTGCAACCTGCACAGCATACCTGCCGACAAGTCTACATCAGGACTCGAGTCTTTCCTATTTTTGACAACCAGTTTTATCAGATAAACTCTACCACTTCTACTGCTACTGTTACTGCTACTGCTGAAACCCAGGGATCTTACGAAAACTAAGACCGGTGTCTTAAACAGTCGAAAATATGGGAAAGAAACCTGGGAAAACTTACTGCCAGTCAGAGATTTCGGCGCTGGATGTTGTCTCCAAACAAAGTTGAATTTACACAGACACGTAGAACACCATAACATGCTTGAATTTTGTGTGACTGCAAAAAAAATCCAGTGACATTCGTTGATGCTTACTTCTTGGCACGGAAAGTAAAGATAGGGGCTTTCAAATATGGAGAAACTGAACTGTGAGGCAATTAACCCTTTTGTTGTAGCCAATAAAAATGTGATACGAAAATTATTTTGTCAGTACACATTTGTTATCACGGCTAACAAGTCCACAATTTCACAGTAAGTCACGCAAACTATAAACGGGTGCCGCAGATGGTCAATCTTATTATTATGTCTGATAAAGGACTAAATCAGTTTTACATGTAAGACATAAGTGATTGTCTGTAAGTTTGTCCGCATTTGCCTCACTTAGTTTTCGATGATACTGCTACTGCTACTGCTACTGCTACTGCTACTGCTACTGCTACTGTTATTGTTACTGTTACTGCTGCCTATTAATTTGCTAAGACATTTTTGTGAGTTCTGAAGAAATTGCTCAGGCTGGAAAATTTAAAAAAGGACATTCATGTTCTAGTTCATTTAACAAAGCCCCCCTCCCTCCCCCACCCCCCCCCCCCCCCAAAAAAAATACATAAATAGAAGAAAGATTGAGTGCTTTAATCTTCATGAATTTATTACAAAAAACCAAAGCATTGATGAAACGTCACGTGCGCGGGCTTTAAACCCAACAAACCACTCCTTATTACAATGGACCTCTTTAGCTTGTACGTTTTGTTTTCCCATTTCAGACCACGTGATGTTCCCAAGGGAATTTTCTTTTTGTTTTTACATAACGTATGCATACATACGCACGTGCAAAAGACGACATTTGAAAGAAACAGTTCCCTGGAGTAACATCACGTGGTCTGAAATGGGAAAACAAAACGTACAAGCTAAAGAGGTCCTTTCTTTATATAAAGAATAGTAATGATGCCCGATTTGTTTTTCTTTTATGCTAATATCATCCTCTTTACATTTTGAACCTTTGTTTGGACTCCCGAGGGACACGCTTTTTGTGGAATGTTTTTATCTGGTCTAAAATCATCTGTTGTCCCTTGTGTTTTTAAGCCCTATAAAATAATGTCACTTTTCCTACGCGGTTACGGTTCCTGTATACAGCTATACATAAAAGGTCGTATTTAACATTACATAAAATTCACCTTGTTAGTTTTGATAAAGATGGCTGACAGTCATCAAAACTGTCAATATTGAGGCTTATTGGCTATGTTAAATTGCCTATCACCTCAACACAGTTTTTCACTTTCTTAATTTTTATTCTTCGAAATCATCCCATATACATTGTGTTGTTTTTAGAATCTTTGGTTTGAAAATTCAGTTTTTTATTTTCTTTGAAAAACCGTCAAGTGGTTATACTTTGATTCATAACCGAGCAATAAAGGGGAATGGGTTTAATGTGTTTTTCTGGTTCTTTGAAAAATAGCAATGCAAATTAATTAGTGACGTCATCCCGGCATCAAAGCCATTTCCCTTCATTACATGGTTATTAATCAAATTATGACCACTTTTTTCGTCTTTCAAAGCAATTAAAAAGTGCGTTTTCAATCCAAAGGTTCTAAAAACAACGCAAAGATTTCGGAGAGTAAGTAAAGTGGAAAACTGAATTGAGGTGATAGGCACTTTAAAGGAACAAAATACTTTTGTTAATCATTTACAGTATATTACCATTCATTAATTAGTTTATTTGTTACTACAATTTTGTACACTGTATTTAGATTTTACAAAAACGAACTCGGTGACGCTAATTTTTCATAGCACAAAAGTGATCAGCAGGCCAAGATGAAACCCTCTGCAAAGTTTAAAAAAACTCTGTGGAGCAGATTTAGAGCTACCTTAAATATTTCATTATTTAAGGTGGCTCTAACTCCGCTCCACAGAATTGTTTTTAATTTTGCAAAACGATTCATTCAGGCATGATGATTACATTTCAGAAATAAAAAGTGGGAGTCCCCAAGTTCGTTTTTGAGATATGAGCAGCTAAAGCCAAAATATAGGGTGTTTTTACTGGGCTTTCCCGTTGCCACGGTACATTTTTACGTCACAAAAATGGCCGAATCTTTTTCAGAAGTAATTGGTGTATGATATGACACCATAACATCTCTGTTAAGAGATAAAGTGTTGTACTGTCAATCCTAATAAGAACGTTTCTTTTAAGTGGTGAAACTGGTTTGAGCCACCTTATGTCGTGGATGGAAAAAGAATGAAATAAAAACAAATATAGGATTAAATTGCTTGAAATCCTTCAATTAAACGCGCATACTAACTCTAGGAAATTGTACTCATTCAAAAATTCTTTTCTGGTCTTCCACTAACACAAATGATTCTAGACAGTCTTAAAAATATCTTTGAAAAGTCAGGGTGAGGTTCTATATTGAAAGTCAATACTGCACCGTGAAGAAACGTCTGGGCAATGGATTTTGGCTTTTTAATCGTGGGGGACACGTAGAAATCAGTAATACAGCTGTATATTGGTTAAATGGGATGTTGAAACTCGTTTTTTGCTCGGTCTTAACTGGTACCATCTTCTACTTGTCTCTGAGTGCCAAAGCCAACAAACTCGAACCCTTAACAGCAGGGTTGCCATTGGAATACAGTATAGATAATCGCTTTTGTTTTGTTTTTCGGATACTTAAATTTGTTCGACTACTGGTGACTTGGATCCGTGACCTTGAATGGCCGTTTAACTAAACTTGCGAAGATTAGAACACCAGATCTCTGTATGTCATGATAATTATTGTAATGAATGCAAAAATATCTGCGGTACGCAGTTTAGCAGATATTTGTTTTCTGCACGATCTTATACGGTTAATTAGGTGCATTATGGTGGCTGTTTGTGTCCTGGTATTTAAGCGGTGTCAAGTATTTTGCATATGGTTATATAAGTGTCTTGTTCATTCGTATTCATCCTTCGGGTCTGTGTACGCCTACTACCCACAGTTTCGTTTTTGCTTAATTTATTGTTTGGCCCTTGCCAGCTATCAGTTTGATTATAATATTTTTTGTTTTGATTTCCTATAGTGCGGGGAGTTCGGCCCCTTTAGTGTTTTTTGTTTAAAGTCGTCCGATTCTTCAGAGACCAACCCGCGCCGTGCCCGACTAGATGCAGGAGAAGACTTTCACTCTTCACTGAGTGTGATTTTGCTGTCCATCGGTTTTTCGGATGACTTTTGTTTTGGCAATGTTTGTTCAGGAGTTAAAGGCCGTTTAAATTCCTCCGTTATTTTTTGGGCATCCACTTTAGACGCTCCTCAGTTTACTCTCGATACCTTTTCCTATGGCTATCGACTTCCTTTTGTCAGTTATCCAGCCCTGTGTTTTTTAAGCAATGTTCGTCGGCTCTTAGGCATCCCGACTTTGTTCTTCGTTCTATTTCTGAGCTTTTGGACAATGGCTGTATCGTGGAGCATAGTAGTCTCCTTTTTGAGTTAACCCTTTGACGGTTGCGAAGGACAAGAAACTTCGCTAGGTGATCGATCTTAGGTACGTTTATTGCCGTCTCGTTCGTTTTAGTTTGAGTACGAGGACCTTCGCTCGCTCTCGCAGATTCGTCAGGAAGGGCATTGGTTCTTTACCTGAGACCTCAAATCTGGATACCACCATGTTGATATTTTTCCGGCACACCAGAAGTATCTAGGTTTGCTTGGCCCTTAAGCGGCGGACTTAAGTATTCCACTTTCACGGTTTTATCCTTAGGTCTCAGCAGTGCGTGTTTTTGTTTCGCTATTGTTGCGTCCATTAGTTAATCGCTGGCGATCTATGGGGCATAAATCTTTTGTTTATCTCGACGACAGCAGTCAGCCCGATAGGACATCAAACGTCGCAGCAGCTTTTGCTCAGCGAAAGGATCTCGACTCTTCCGGTCTCCTTGTTAATGAGGGGAAGTCGTGCTGGGTTCTGATGCAAGTGGGCGAGTGGCTAGGTTTTGTGATCGACGCCTTTTCTATGACGTTTCGGATTCCTCAGAAGAAAGTTTGCAAGCTTTAGCTTTCGCCATTCAAATCAATTCATCGTCCTACCGTGAATTAGCCAGGATCACCGGTTCCATTATTTCGGTTTCCTTGGCGGTTGGGTCTATTTCCCGTCTTCTGACTAGGCAGATGTACTAAGCTATAGAGTCTAGGTCGGCTTGGGATCACACTTTTCGCTTCCCTCCCGCTCTGCTAGAGGAATTGAAGTTTTGGTTTAATTACATAGAATCGTTTAGTGTTTTCTCCACTCGTCCTCCCCGTGATTTGTCCACTGTTGTTTTTTTCCAACGCGAGCGACGTAGTCTTCGGAGGGTTATCCGCTTTCCTCTGCGGCTCTGTGGCCAGCTGTCGACAATCGACGATTTGGGTCAAAGTTCTACTTTTCGCGAAGTGAAGCCATTTTTTATGTTTTGCGTTGTTTTGTTGAGCACTTATAGCCCAGGAAGGTATATTAGTGCCGCCAGGATAGTTTCTGTTGGTAGCTCTAAGGTCCATCTTCTCTGGCTCTGAGCATCTTTTGTTTTGTTTTTCTCATGGTATTGAATTGGTAGAGCAGTGAATTCCCAGGTCGCTGAACGGGAGGGCCGATCATTTAAGCCAGTTCGTTGACAAGGATGATCGACGGGTTAATCAACCGTGTTTCGACTGGTTGATGCCAAATGGGGTCCCCAAGCGATCGACCGTTTTGCCTCCTATTATAACTCTCTGCTTCTGCGTTTCAACTCCAAGTTTTCTTCTCCCGGTTGCACCGGTGTTGATGCCTTGGTCCAGGATTGGAGTGGAGAGAATAACAGGGTTTGCCCTCCGGTGGGTCTCGTCGTGAACGCCGTTCGAGTTCTCACGGCTTGTTCCGGTCGTGGGACTTTGATCATTCCGGAATGGCCGTCGGCCTTCTTTTGGCCTCTTTTATTGTGAGGGACCTTCATGGTTTGAGTCAGTCGTCAGGGAGGTTTTTGTGCTTCCCGCCAAACACGATCTCATTTTGGACGGCCCAGGCCAGATGCAGATCTATAAGTCTCACCCGTCCGTTTTTCGCAGTTGCCCAAAATTCAGAATGTTAGCTTTGCGTGTGGATTTTGGGTAAGTTTTTGGTCGTGTTACGGATAGTGTTTTGAGCCTGATTTGGCACATTTTGAGCCTGTTTTGTCGTGCTTCGAGTTTATTTGGTCTCGTCGTGGCTTGTGCCTGTATCAGTATTTTTGGTCATTGGCGCAGTAGTTGTTTGATTTTCGCAATATTTTTTGTTTTCTTTCAAATGTCCTGAGTTCCGGGATTTGGCTTGAAGCGGCCTCATTGACCAATTCTTCGTTGAGTGACATGATTCCAGGCCTCATTGATCTGCAATTGGGTGCTAAGGCTCCGTCCACGGTGCTGAAGTACAAATCTGGTTAGCTGCGGTAGGGAAAGTTGGCTTTGTCGAAGATTGGTGTCTTCGTTAATCCAGGAAAACCTTTAAAGGCATATTGCATTATTTATTTGTGAATTAGCTGAACGTTCGTCTGAGAATAACACTGGTGTATCTTCTATAGAATCTGCCGTTTATGCTATTAGGTGGGGCCATGCAATGGCTGGTATCGAGGCTTGTCCTGTCAGCCATCCCTCTGAGTAAGGTTTACTTTAGAGGGTGCCAAAAGAATGCTTGCGCGCCCACTTCAGCCTAAGGAGCCGCTGTCGGTAACACTGTACGGACGATTGCTGCGCATTTTGCCGCTAGCTCTTCGCTTTCCGATCTTCGTTTTTTGTTAACCCTTTTTAGTTGGTTTTGCTGGCTTTTTTCGCGTTGACGAGATTAAGAATATAGCACTTTCGTGATGTCTCTATATTTTGTGTTCGTAAGTCAGTTTACGTGCCTCAGCGCGAAAACGACCGGCATAGATCCGTCTTGTAGGAAGCTATCTGGTGATTAGTTAGGTGTCCATGCTGTTTGGAGGTGCAAATCCGCTGATTTGGCGTATTTTGGGCTTGAATTGGCATGTTTTGAGCCTGACTTGGCATATTTTGAGCCTGATTTGGCACATTTTGAGCCTGATTTGGCATATTTTGGGCCTGAATTGGCATATTTTGAGCCTGAGTTAGCATAGTTAGAGCCTTATTTGGCGTGCTTCGAGTTTATTTGGTCTTTGGCGCAGTAGTTGTTTGATTTTCACGATATTTTTTCTTTTCTTTCAGATATCCTAAGTTCCCGGATTTGGATTGAAGCGACCTTATTGACCGCTTCTTTGCTGAGTGACATGAAAAACGATCAGCACAGGAAAGGCCACACTGCTGTTCTCGCTAGATCTGGCAAGGTTACTTGTCCTGTAGCTGTGACCGAGCGGTTGGTTAAGCTTTTGCCGCAGTCTTCCTCTGCGTTCCCATTAGTACGTAAAGTTATGAAAGCCAAGTCTAAGGAGCATTTTCATTCTAGTTTGGGCGTTTCTATGACCACTTTAAGGGTGGAATTTAAGTAGCATATTAAGCCACTTGTTAGGAACGTTTCTAAGTACGGTACGCACAGTATGAAGTCTGGTGCGGCGTCCAATCCGGCTTGTAGCTGATGTTTTGTTAGATATCCACGCTGGTTGGAGGTGCGAATCCGCTAATCAATTTAGTTGTTTCTGTTGTTCGTTTTTCATTGTCTTATTTTATATTTTCTAGTATTCACTGGCGATTGTTTATTCAGAATTAGATTTTCGCTTTTGCTGACTTTGTAATTTTATGAGTAATTTATTTACAGTCCTGGCGGGGGACGTGAGTTGTGCCTGGCGCGTCCCAGATTTCCTGTACCCTTTTTTCCTACGGGGTTTTTTGGGCAGGTTTTTTCTGGCCGCCATGGTACGCTTACACGTAGCTTTAGGTTATTTAACCTTGCTGTAGCTATGCTCCTTTTTAATTGGTCCCTCATTAAAGTGGGTTATGGCGTTACTCACAGGCCATATCCAATATTCTCCAGGATTTGTTGTATTTTTCGTATCTTGTTTTTCTATTAACTTCTGGTAAGTGCAGAACAAGTTTTTTACTGGGTTGCCAAACCCAGTCGGAATCTCGGTTTCATTTCGTGGGTTTTTTTTATTTTCCGTGTCGGGAAAAGTCTTGCCTATCACTCCCCTGCTAAGTGGTGGCTTTGTGCATACAGCCTTCTGAGCATATTTTCGTAGGATCGAGAGGGTAGTGGGAAATGCGTAGATTTCTCTGGTGGACACAGTAGAACGATAAACTTAACCGGCAATGGCGTCGAAAGTCATGTAACGCGAATGGCGTTTTAGTGGATCTTTGAACAAAATATACCCTTATGAAGCTCAATAATGGCAAGTCAATTGGATATACAGGCGATGGAATCTTATAAGCGACGAGAAATGGACTTCGACAACAATTTATCGCACGTCGAGCCGAAATCAAATTGAGCTGTATTTACCTGAAGTACATGGTAAGTTAACACGATCGAGTTTCTTGTCTTTACGCACGCAATGAAATAGGAAGAGGTTTTCGCCTCTAAGAGCAAATATGTTGTTTGTTTCAATAAAATTTTCGCTGGAAAAGGAATATTGTGTGGTATTTTCTGCCTTTGTGAATTATAATATCATGTTGCGTATTGAATTTTCAAGCTTAAGGTTGAAATGTGATATGCGAGAAGTTTTTTAGTATTGCTCTGTAAGAAGGAAGGGTTCACAGGCCTGTTGGAGGCGTGCTTGAGTTTCAACAAAATGAGCCCCAAAATCAGTGAAGAATTGTGACGCAGTTGAATAATAAAGTAGCTGCTATTTCCAAAATGATGGAATTACCTGGTTAGAATAAATAACGTCGTACGCGTCTTGGAGAGTAAATTTTGACTTTGGGTAAACAAGACTTGGGCGATTGTGATCTTTGTTTTGACTTCGCTCATTTCATTGTCAAACTTTATAACACTTGACAGAAAAAGAAACTTACAAAAACCCGGTATCTTGCCATCATTTGACACAGATACTTCACTGTTTGGCGAGTAAACATGCCGCGGTAACTTCATCACGGCGTCCGCTGAATTCCGGCGATGTCACTTTCGATTTTGCGATTTATTTGTGCAGCCAAAACTTACAATAACAAAATTGAACGTTGCAAAAATCTCCCAAAATGTTTGTCGCTGATCGTAACTTTTTATATTCTATATTCACGGTTCAAAATAAATGTTGTTTTCATGTCGTAAATATGTTATTCTAGAGCGATCGTCCTGGAAACTTCCTTCTGCTCTTTCTAAAAACTGTGTATCAATATTTATTTACTTTTGCATCAATATTTGTTTTTGCATAAAGCAAGCTAACAAAATCTGTACCTTGCTGAGTTCACATTTGTTAGCGTTAATAGTATTTTCGGTCCGATGCTTCTGTTTTACGAGTGGTATATTATTTTGGTCTCCCATCCAAACACTAACCCCGCCGAAGAGGGATAAACTTCAGTGAACTTCGGTATTACAAAGCTGTCAGATGCTCAGCGGGCACGCTTAAACTTGTGGTGAAAAGAAGTTTATCAACATGTCAGCCCAGAAGCCAACGTTTCTCACTTCCCATTTATTTTCTTCAATCTTTCTGGGTTCAGTACTTTGCTAGTAACCACATGTCTTCTCAGACTATTATCATGGCACTACAATGATAGACAATACCAAAACAATATCGTGCACTGTTAGAGCTACATATTACGCAAGGACAGATCTGTTTCGTCGTACGAACGTGTAAGGACCTGTAAGCCAAAAAGGGCCTCGTCTGGTATGACTTCTGAATGACCCCTCAACTTGAAAAAAAATGTCTGGAACGGCGCACGTACCACAGGCAACCCAGAGTACCCTCACGGAGGGTCTAGTTTTTTGGTCCAAAGGACCAATGTGGATTAGAAAAACGTACCAAAACAAAAATGAATTGACCGAATGCAAAAATGGCCGCCAACAAATTATTGATTAGCCTAATTGTTAATTAGCCTAACTAGCCTCGTTCACACAGGTAAAATTAAAAGAATTTGGGCTGTAAGACGACGCTAGTTAGGCTTATTAACACAAAGACTAAAGAGCAATTTGTTGGCGGCCATTTTTGCATTCGGTCAACGGCAGGCCATGAATTTCAGTATTATTATTATTAACAGAAAAACATTTGCATCTCTGAGTGGTCATGTCTTTGATTGGCCGTCTATATTTAGTAGTGTCCCTCAAGGATTTGTTCTTAAACCTGTGCAATTTTTCCTTTTTTTCAGTTTTCCTGAATACACTGTACAATGCTTTAAAATCCTGTAAATATCTCCCCATCTTTATCGGAAACAGAGTACCTCCGGAAACTTGAAATAGCACAAGAAAGTTCTGCAAGTACAAAAGAACTTGAAGTTGAAATCCATCATCGCTGCACCAGACGAGAACTTCATTCACACCAGACTGAAAAACACATCTTTTAGCTTTACCAGGAGGAGTTGAGCAGCAATGAGCTTCTTCTTGTGCACTACGAAAATCACATGACATTTGAGGAGTCGTCAAGTTGAGGCGCCTTGGTGTCTTTTAATGTCAAGAAACTTTGTTTAAATTGCTTTAAAATGGCAATGATTGATCGTGGTTGAAGTTATCTTGTTTATGATTAAATTAAAAGGTAAAAAGGTGCCATATGAGATGCCATATATCCCAAGCTTTCGTTTTGCATTCCTGCTCGTACTAACGGTTTTTTGTGGGTGTGCTTAGAAATGCACAGTGATGTACCTAGCGTTTCACAGGGGAAGCAAGACCAAGACTGAGCTTTTTTTTTTTTCAGCGTTTGGTTTCTTCATTCTAACGAGATATCTTTTAATTTTAATTTTTGTAAACAGAGATGTGTTCAGTTGAAAACGGACCGTAATATTTTCGCTATACCTGGTGATTTCCATCACATGAGAACGGAACGATCGAATTAAGATCGGTTTTTGAAATCTTCGCTCAAGAACTGAGAAAGGTCATCGCCATACCGGCTCCGTTCATTCCTATCAGTAGACTAATGCCAAAGTCTCTGACCTGAGAAATATATTCCCACGACATCAGATCATGATTCCTTACAACAAAAACACTTTTGGAATTAGCAGTCGACTAAATATAGTCAATCAACTTCCTCAGTTTCGACAGTCCAGTAAAATCTGGTAATCCCAATTCCTATCAGATGAAGAAAAAAGCTACCATACAGTGTAAGGAGTAATTGTTGCATACTTAGAACCGCAATTAATGGCTAATTTGTGTATTATTTTTGTTTACCGTTGAAAGTTACATATGTTGTTAATATACTACTACCGTGACTTTTTTGCCATTCTTGTAATTAAATTGGCCAAGAAGTTTAAAAGCCAAATCTGGAATAACCGTATGTGAAAAATACAGTTAGTATTTTAGGTACCAGCATAAACAAATGGCCGAATTGAACGTAAAACCGTTCTTGATAGTCCTATAACAAAATTGGTTCTGAACAATGTAGTTCCCGAAGCTGTGAAAATGGAAGTATCCCATCCCACTTGCTAGTTCTTCTCTGTCGGCTGTTAAACAATCCGAAGCATGTCAAGTCTCACATCCTTTTACGAGCAGAAATCTTGTCTTCACGATAATGTGACTGCGCTCGTCGACCTCCAAGACTACAAATTCATCAGCCATTCCCTGGGGAAAGTGGGGGGACCCCGGGCTAATTACATTCGTTATAGGGTCTTATAGGGAGATTTGAACGAGAATCTTACCTGGGGGTTGGGAAAAATCAGGGAGATTTTGTTCTCTAACACCTCGCACCAGGGAAAAATCGAGGTACTTAGTAAACAGAAACTCTGAGTCATTTTAGTTGTTTGCACGCATGGAATTGTAGCTGCCGAACACAAGAATGCGGGCTCATCCAACTCCTTGTGGTTTGTTTCGGCAACATGGCCAATCTCGACCCCAGAGCTTCTCTTGACTGAGGAAGAGAAAAACTCTGGGGAACCCTGAAACAAACTGTAGTAAAGTGTCTTCCAATTGGTCTTCGTGAAGAACAATCAAAAGCGTCTCTAATTAATGAGAAATAGGGAATACACTCGCGGACTACATCTCGCGTTTCCCCTACATTTCTTTCGTGCTCTATCCGCCTTCTGCGTGCTTTACAACAGAACAGGTCACACGCGAGGCCTCTTCATTTGTTAATTATGATAGTCTTATACCTCTCTAGGAGGGGCAATTTCTTGACTTTGCTTGCTCTGGGGCCCCATCTATCAGAGGGAAATTGAAATATTTGGCTGAGCCCTTTGCAAAGTCCCCTCCCTTGACCGGGGCCCCTCTAGATGATGGCTGGCGTTGATAGGTGCATTAGCGTCAAACTTTAGCATCAAATTGTATTTTAAATCGTTTCTTAATGTTGTAATTTTGTTTTTCAAAAGCAAGGGAAATTTCAGCCTCATGCCATGATCATTTGCACTCAATGGTGTCAAACGCTGAGACCCGTCTGTAAAAAGTCATGACTTTGTACACCGTCCGTACAATAGCAACAGCGATCAGTTTCTTTGAGGATAACATATTTTTCCCTAGCTCGATATCTGCCTCTTTCTCAATTAGATATTTGCTACTGTAAATACTGAGAATAGCGTGAATAAAGAAATTAAATTCACTCGAGATAAATGCAAATCTGAAACACAAGACGACTTGATCAAGCAAAAAAGTATTGCTCTCTTGCGTCCCCTCACCAGCCTACGTCTTTCTTCATGGACAGAGTTGCAAACATGACGTCCTCCCCTTTCTCTCAAGTCCGCTGGTCAGAATGGCATGACCATTGCGAAGCTCAATGCGAAGAGAAGGAGTGAACTAAAGGTCTGGGCTGTTGTGAGCGAAAGCTATCTAACAGAAGGTAAGAAAGTTTGTTACTGCATTTTAAGTGAGAGATCGGTCTCTTCGAACGTGTTGTATTGTTAAATCTTTGTTTGCCTGCTTCTTCCTTTTCGGAAATGATCATGGCCGTGCCCAGATATCTGGCAGCCGGACATATCGATCGGGCGCAACTCTTTTAGAACGTGTAACAATCGAGTATCAATTTCTTTTCTTGCGTTGTCTTTATTTGGGTGCAACTGCTTCGAGTAATAATTGAGTTTTACTGTGGTCTTGCGTTCTTTGCGTTATTAGGGGTTGTGTTTTGCAGGACGCAAACCGTGACAATCGTATAATCGGAAGAATAAAAATAGGCGGTCAGTATAAAATAAGGAACGCGGACTGCGGACTGCGGACTTCGGACCGGGTATAAAAATGAGGACCAGCTATAAAACTCGGACTGCGGCCGGGTACAAAACGCGGACTGCCCGCGGACTAGATATGAAACAAGTTTTAAAAAACGGAGCATAGAACAAAACTAGGTTTGTACTGGCCCAGATCCAGATTTTAAAGAAAGACCTTGAGTACTCTTATTCCGTGTCAAAATATTGTCACGTACACAGAAATGCTCAGTTACAACATCGACAAGGCTAGAGAAAATAAGAGTAGAGATTTTATCTCAAAATTTAAAAATTAAACGAGACTTACCTTAAGTTGAAGTTTGATTGTAATTCTATGAGTTATTGGACAAGGAAACTAAAGAGTCATGTGAGATATGCACACGCAGATCAAGTGTTCAGTCTTCAGTAAAAAAGTGTTTAGGGTAGGGAAACAAAATCCCTATCACACATCAAGAA
>NC_090885.1:64370911-64395911 GCF_036669925.1 Montipora capricornis
ATTTAAAGACACACGATAGAGACCATACTGGAGAGAAACCTTATGAATGCAAACAATGTGGCAAGTGTTTTAGGCGAGCAGGACATTTAAAGACACAAGAAAGAGTCCATACTGGAGAGAAACCTTATGAATGCAAACAATGTGGCAAGTGTTTTAGCCAAGCAGGAGATTTCAGGAGACACGAAAGAGTCCACACTGGAGAGAAGCCTTACAAATGCAGACAATGTGGCAAATGTTTTAGCGACGCAGGACATTTAAAGACACATGAAAGAGTCCATACTGGAGAGAAACCTTATGAATGCAAACAATGTGGTAAGTGTTTTAGCGAAGCAGGAAGCTTAAAGATACATGAAAGAGTCCATACTGGAGAGAAACCTTATAAATGCAAACAATGTGGCAAGTGTTTTAACCAATCAGGACATTTAAAGATACATGAAAGAGTCCATACTGGAGAGAAACCATATAAATGCAAACAATGTGGCAAGTGCTTTAGCAAAGCAGGAAATTTAAGGACACATGAAAGAGTCCATACTGGAGAGAAGCCTTATAAATGCGAACAATGTGGTAAATGTTTTAGCGACGTAGGACATTTAAAGAGACATGAATTAGTCCATACTGGAGAGAAACCTTATAAATGCAAGCAATGTGGCAAGTGTTTTAGCCAAGCAGGAGATTTGAGGAGACACGAAAGAGTCCATACTGGAGAGAAGCCTTACAAATGCAAACAATGTGGCAAATGTTTTAGCGACGCAGGACATTTAAAGACACATGAAAGAGTCCATACTGGAGAGAAACCTTATAAATGCAAACAATGTGGCAAGTGTTTTAACCAATCAGGACATTTAAAGATACATGAAAGAGTCCATACTGGAGAGAAACCTTATAAATGCAAACAATGTGGCAAGTGCTTTAGCGTCGCAAGTAATTTAAGAAGACATGAAAGAGTGCATTCTGGAGAAAAATCTTCTGAATGTAAACAACGTGGCAAGTGCTTTCGCCAAGCAGAACATTTAAGTAGACATGAAATAGTCCATACTGGAGAGAAGCCTTATGAATGCAAACAATGTGGCATGTGTTTTAGCCATGCAGGAGATTTGAGGAAACACGAAAGAGTCCATGCTAGAGAGAAGCGTTACATACGTAAGCCAAAAGGAAACTTTTTTCGCAACAAAAAAAGTGTCAGGAAACATGAAAAAGCACTAGGACGTTCTGCAAGTGCAAGTGAACACCAAGTAGAGATCCATCGCCCCTGCACTCGACAGGAACATAGTTCAAACCAGGGTGAAAATTACAGCTGTTGGCTTTGCCAAGAGGAGTTGTGCAACGAGGAGCTTCTTCTTGCACACTATCAAAATCATATGACGTTTGAGGAGCCATCAACTTAAAGTAGTTGGGTGGCTTTTTAATGACTTTTGTTTAAGAAAGTTTCACTTCTTCGTTTGTAAATTGAAAAAGCGTTCCATTTCCTCGTTGTTAGGTTTCGTTGGACGTTACTTCGCCGCCATATGCGTTCAGCCTTTTCTAAGGTGCGTTGAAAATTAGACCATTGTTTAAATATCTAAACACATTTTTCTTTTTTTTTGTTGGGGGGGGGGGGGGGGGTTATACCAGTTCAAGCTATTGTAAATTCCCTTTTATGTGTTTTTAAAATAATATTTTAAAGGTTCACCTAGAAACAACGACTTTTTGTAACCAACGGGCCTCTTTAACCCCAGGCAGCTTAAGGACGGTGCCTACTATTGTTAATACGCATATGTTTTGCCAATCTCGAGATACTTGGATTTCCTATCGGTGATGCTTACTAATACAGGGATATTTTTGCGCGGTTTAAAACTATCCGGAGAAAATAGATCTTAGTAAGTACTCTTGGTATCCAAAAAGAATATTGGGGGTAACCATGCATTTTTGAGAGATAATTAAGCTTCAATTTGAAAAAACGCCAAACATTGCTTTGTATTTTAAAGGTTTTTATAAATATTATTCATGAATTATGTTTGAAAAATGCGTGGTTACCCCCAATTTTGTTTTTGGATTTCAATAACACTTGTTAAGATCTACATTTCCTGCATAATCACACACCGGGGCCAAAATATCTTTAATTAGTAGGCACCGTCCTTAAAATCCCCGGCAGCAATGCTCGGCTACATAGCAACGTAACGCACAATTTATGTGTTTTATGGGAAAACAATTGGCAAGTCCTATCCTAAAGAGAAGATGAGAAATTCTTTTCCAGAAAAGTGGCTATTCACAAACTACCCCCGATCTTTATCTTATAAGTCAAATCGATCCGAAGGAACCGTTATTTTCCAGTGAGCTAATGTTTTGTGATTGTGACACCGTCGATGGTTCCCGAGAGGAATCAACGGGAAATACTAACGACCTCGGGACCACTAAGCATATCACCTTTCTTAAGTCGTGCCAAACTTAAACCATTTTCCGCAAATGCATCTTAACCACCAAATTGAAGTGTTCCTGGAGGAAAAACTTGTTTCCTTACTTTCCTTACTTTAGGATTATGAAATCCAAAATAAGCCATAGAGACGTAAATGTTAGCATATAAATCTTGTTGTTGTTTTTGTTCATTAAAAGAAAAGACAAGATTATAAAGAATTTGTAATTAAAGCAAAGATTCCTTAGGTACCAAAGGGAGTCATAGACGGAAACGTCATTTGGCAACATCTCAAATTCATGTCCGTAAAGCTCACAGCCTTGTTCTACCAATATATCAGTACACTAGTTTGATTTTGGGTAAGTGAATAAAACCGTCACGGTGGTAAAGTAAAATAAATTTTTCAGTGGAGTTTCTTCAACAAGCGTGCAGAGTACTAGGCGAGAATGGCTGCGGTCCTCACAAAAAATCCCAGCAGTTGCGTATCGAAAAGACAAGTATCACAAAGATTTTCTTGTCACAGTCAAAAAAGTCATTGAATTTGGGTACACGGGGAAGACATCGGTCTTTTTTCTGCTCTTTCGGTATTTTTATGACGTAATCAAAGTCATAGTTGAAGTACCTGATCAGTTACCCAGGTTGACTACTTTCTAGTTGTTATACACTTGTGAATGTCTTAAAATGCCTTCACAAGTCTGTGGTGCATGCACTTTAATTACTTCGATAGATGCTCGGGGAATATCCCAGTGCTCCATTGCAAGAGTGAAACGTTCGAACTTCCGATTATTACGTGTAATTCGGATGCTTTACCACTGAGTTGTTGGAGGTTAGTAGGAGCTATGCCATTTATTGACCTTTTCACCCCCGTGGCGACCCCCACTGAGGAGTAAAATCGTCTGGGGTCAAACAGAGTTAAATCATCTACAAGTTTTACTCTGCGGTGCAGGGATGGCGCAGTGGTGAGAGCACTCGCCTCCCACTAATGTGGCCTGGGTTCGATTCCTTGACTGGGCGTCAAATGTGGGTGTCTATGAGAGAAAATTGCTTAAAATTGTCAAGATGAGAGTGAGGATCACTTCACTCCTTCGTCTATAACCCGCGCTTCAAATTCATTTTGTTTGTTTCATGCAATATCACCTCAATTTCCACATTGTGACTTGCAGACTCGTACCAGTGACATGTTGGTCTCCCTTTGAACACAGACGAGGCTGAGACTAGATAGAGTCACATGCAAGAGCCACCCACTAGTACTGATAGGAGTTGAAGTGTTGGCTATTTACAAACATTTCTTTAAGAGGATTGCATTACCTGTGTGCAACTGGTATCTTAAAAGGAAATGATTAACCACTTTAAAATGAAATTACTACTTTCGGTATAAAGTAAGAAAATGTTAAAAGAATGAAACTTCAGTTAGACCAATATAGTTTAAGGTGTTACCAGGTGGAATGCAAAAAGTGCTGGCATCCAAGAAGTAAAGCTTCAAATGTTTCAGTACAAGATTTTACAGAACATATTACCCACTCGAGCGAGCTTATACCGAGATGGCATAAAAAACAGTGATCGCTCCACCCTTTGCAAAAGCAGGAAGCAAATATTAGACCACCTCTTAGTCTCTCATAGCCTTAGTCTTGATGGTATGAAAAAACACGAGAACAGATCTTGTTAAATTCAAGTAAACTCTTAAACGGTTGCCACGTTAGGTCGACTGATGGGCAGACACTAAATCACTGAATTCTTGCTTCAAAATATTATATTTTTTGTGCTGGTGCATGGGCGGGAGGATGAGCTTTGTTTCCGGACTTTCCTTTTGCGGCTGCATGAAAGACTCATCATTCTAAAAGAGATCGCTACTGCTAAAAAATCCCCTAAGAATGTTTTTTCGAGAGTGGGCTTTCCAAGGACTTTCTTTCTCTGTTCTCTTTCTCTTTCTCTTCCGGTAGCATTGTAACACGCAATAACACTCAGAGAAGAGATGTAATCTGCAGATTGTAATCTTGCGTCTGTAAACAGCATTTTTTACAATGACTGCAAAATTCTCGCGTGCTCATTGGCTAATTTTTATGGTCAATAAGCGAACAGACACGTAAATTTATAATTTATGCGTTTCGAAGAGTTTAATTTATGCAACATTTTGTGAATAATAAAATTATGCAAGGTCACTTTTTAACCAATATAAAGTGTCTTTTCTTTTTTCATTAGCCAATAAGGGAGCGAGGCAACTTCATGAATTTAGTTGCGTCAGATTGAATAAAATTGAATTTTCTTGCATTTTTGTCTTGCGTTCTTCTCGTGCTTTGACTTTATTTTAACCCCTCTGCCTTTTTGTTACTGTAAAAAACAAATTGATGTCAGTTTTTCATGCGTCTGTCCTGTTATTGACAATGAATTTCGTCAAATTTGTTAAATGGGTACTTCATGTTATTCTTGTCATTGTAT
Organism: Montipora capricornis; assembly: GCF_036669925.1. Lineage (NCBI taxonomy): Eukaryota > Metazoa > Cnidaria > Anthozoa > Scleractinia > Acroporidae > Montipora > Montipora capricornis. Next base: position 64,375,737 of record NC_090885.1, read on the forward strand.
ATTTGTGTCAATTAAACAATTTTTTTAAAAAATAGTGCGAGCACCAAAATGGGTAACCAGTATGAATATCAAATAGGAGATAACAAGAATTATTTTGCAATAAAGTGCAAGGCTAGTTCCCCAGTCCTTGATGGTAAAGTCAATCAAAATTGCCTGAAAGCTTTAACAACTACTTGTGTTTTTGGATTTTATTCCAAGGTAGGTTTAATAGAATTAACCGATAGAATTAATCCAAAGCAGTCTACAACTTTCCTTTATGGTTGATGTTATTTGCAGGTCGTAGATTGCAGGTTGCAGGTTGTAATATGGGAGGTGGCGTGGTCCAGTGATTAGGGCGTTGGTTTTAGCATGCGGTTGCCCTGGGGTTCAAATCATGTTCGAGGCTCTTGCAGGAGCCCATCTGGAGCGTGCAACATCCATACAGCGTCTGTGAAACGGCGTTTTCACAAGTAGGTTTATTTTTAGACTAGCCCTTCCCGCGAATTAGGTCAAAAAACAAAGGCAGTTCCTGTTCGGTGACCCTATGACGTCAGCTTAATTTCTTGTAATTGGTCATCGGGCTCCTGTGGGAGTCTAATTCGCGGGAAATTCAATCTAAAAATAACCTTACTTGTGAAAACGCCGTTGCAAGAACACAGTAGAGTTGTAGCCTCCAGATGGGCTCATGGCTCTTGTTTGAATTTGTTTCCAGTTGTCCCGGATTCAACTCTACCACGCTTTGTAAATAGCCAACTGGTTGCCTCCTGCCACTTGGGGGTCTTAAAATCATGTTTCTTTCAATTATTAAAAGTGGGGTGCCTGTGAACTAACTTGATAGCAAACTGCACTTCCACTATAAATATAACAAATTGATGTCAGTTTTTCATGCGTCTGTCCTGTTATTGATCATGAATTTCGTCATAACATTGTCAAAGTAGCTGTGGATCCACGAGGCGATAGCAACAGAAAAAAAGTCTCCGAAAACTTGAAATAGCACAAGAAAGTTCTGCAAGTACAAAAGAACTTGAAGTTGAAATCCATCATCGCTGCACCAGACGAGAACATCATTCAAACCAGGCTGAAAAACACATCTGTTGGCTTTGCCAGGAGGAGTTGAGCAGCAAGGAGCTTCTTCTTGTGCACTACGAACATCACATGACATTTGAGGAGTCGTCAAGTTGAGGCGCCTTGGTGTCTTTTAATGTCAAGAAACTTTGTTTAAATTGCTTTAAAATGGCAATGACTGATTGTGGTTGAAGTTATCTTGTTTATGATTAAATTAAAAGGTAAAAAGGTGCCATATGAGATGCCATATATCCCAAGCTTTCGTTTTGCATTCCTGCTAGTACTAACGGTTTTTTGTGGGTGTGCTTAGAAATGCACAGTGATGTACCTAGCGTTTCACAGGGGAAGCAAGACCAAGACTGAGCTTTTTTTTTTTTTCAGCGTTTGGTTTCTTCATTCTAACGAGATATCTTTTAATTTTAATTTTTGTAAACAGAGATGTGTTCAGTTGAAAACGGACTGCAATGTTTGCGCTATACCTTGTGATTTCCATCATGTGAGAACGGAACGATCGAATTAAGATTTGTTTTTTCGCTCGAGAACTGAGAAAAGTCATCGCCATACCGGCTCCGTTCATTCCTATCAGTATACTAATGCCAAAGTCTCTGACCTGAGAAATCCATTTCCCACGACATCAGATCATGATTCCTTACAACAAAAACACTTTTGGAATTAGCAGTCGACCAAATATAGTCAATCAACTTCATCAGTTTCGACAGTCCCGTAAAATCTGGTAATCCCTATTCCTATCAGACGAAAAAAGCTACCATACAGTATAAGGAGTAGTTGTTGCATACTTAGAACCGCAATTAATGGATGATTAGTGTATTATTTTTGTTTACCGTTGAAAGTTACATTTGTTGTTAATATACTACTACCGTGACTTTTTTGCCGTTATTGCAATTAAATTGGCCAAGAAGTTTACAAGCCAAATCTGGAATAACCGTATGTGAAAAATACAGTTAGTATTTTAGGTACCAACATAAACAAATGGCCGAATTGAACGTAAAACCGTTCTTGATAGTGCTATAACAAATTGGGTTCTGAACAAGGTAGTTCCCGAAGCTGTGAAAGTGGAAGTATCCCATCCCACTTGCTAGTTCTTCTCTGTCGGCTGTTAAACAAACCGAAGCATGTCAAGTCTCACATCCTTTTACGAGCAGAAATCTTGTCTTCACTATAATATGACTGCGCTCGTCGACCTCCAAGACTACAAGATCATCAGCCATTCCCTGGGGAAAGTGGGGGGACCCCGGGCTAATTACACTCGTTATAGGGTCTTATAGGGAGATTTGAACGAGAATCTTACCTGGGGGTTGGGAAAAATCAGGGAGATTTTGTTCTCTAACACCTCGCACCAGGGTAACATCGAAGTACTTAGTAAAGAGCAACTCTGAGTCATTCAAGTTGTTTGCATGTATGGAATTGCAGCCGCCGAACACAAGAATGCGGGCTCATCCAACTCCTTGTGGTTTGTTTCGGCAACATGGCCAATCTCGACCCCCAGAGCTTCTCTTGACTGAGGGAGAGAAGAACTCTGGGGAACCCTGAAACAAAGTGTAGTAAAGTGTCTTCCAATTAATCTTCGTGTACAGATGCACAGCTGATGCCACTCGTAGGATTAAGAAAATAAAGTTTTGCAAAAATTCTAGCCGAATGCGTGCGGCAATTAAGAAAACAAATAAAGAAGCCTCGCCTGTGATGTGTTTCGAGAAATAGGGAATACACTCGCGGACTACATCTCAAGTTTCCCCTACATTTCTTTCGTGCTCTATCCGCTTCCTGCGTGCTTTACAACAGAACAGGTCACACGCAAGGCCTCTTCATTTGTTAATTATGATAGTCTTATACCTCTCTAGGAGGGGCAATTTCTTGACTTTGCTTGCTCTGGGGCCCCATCTATCAGAGGGAAATTGAAATATTTGGCTGAGCCCTTTGCAAAGTCCCCTCCCTTGACTGGGGCCCCTCTGCCTTCTAGATTATGGCCATTGATAGGTGCATTTGCGTCAAACCTTAGCATCAAATTGTATTCTAAATCGTTTCTTAATGTTGTAAATTTGTTTTTCAAAAGCAAGGGAAATTTCAGCCTCATGCCATGATCATTCGCACTCGATGGTGTCAAACGCTGAGACCCGTCTGTAAAAAGTCATGACTTTGTACACCGTCCGTACAATCAGGGGCACCCAACGTCAATTTTCGGAAAATATCTGTTCAGAAGACGATTTGAGATCTAGAATTTTCGGAACATCTGTTGTAAAATTTCTTGCTTGCCTGCCTGTCCTAGGATTTTCAAACATCTGAAAAAATGGTATAATTGCCCATTTTTAACGGATTTTACCCTAAAAAGGTCACCTAGAATTTTCGGGAGCCTTTTTCCTGGCTGAAATTTTCGAAAAGGTTAATTTTGATCCCTAGATTTTTCAGATCACTTAACTTTCAGCTAGGAGATCCAAACAGATAAAAAAAAATAGGGGATAAAAATATGCCTATATCTACCGTTTAAATACTAAAATACGTTTAACAATGCTATGTTTAAGTGGTTTTGAACTATATTCCCGTTGGGTGCCCCTGGTACAATAGCAACAGCGATCAGTTTCTTTGAGGATAACGTATTTTTCCCTAGCTCGATATCTGCTTCTTTCTAAATTAGATATTTGTTACTGTAAATACTGAGAATAGCGTGAATAAAGAAATTAAATTGAATCGAGATGCAAATCCGAAAAAATGCAAATCCGAAACACAAGACGACTAGTGATCCCGGGGGGGGGGGGGGGTACTCCCCTATAAAAGGTATATAGGTATGTGCCGCCCCAAAGGGTATGGTTTTTGAGCCGTTTTGGTCTGAAAACGGGTATAGATTTTGACAATTATGGTCTGAAATCGGGTAGGGTTTTTGGGGCCGGGAACATTTACGAAAGCTTACAAACATATTTTTCTTCTCAGTACGTAACTGGAACGACTAACTGAACTGAACTGAACTTCAAATGATTTTTTTTTTCATTTAAATTGATACAAAAGAGATAGATTTATGTTCAATGTTAATAGGCCTTATAATGTATAATAACGAGTCAATGTATTTTCATTCCTTTCGAGTTCGTTTTTTTTATATTATTGTTCTGTTCTGTTATTCTGTTCCCGTTAGATCGATTAGTATATCTGCAAACTGTTGTCATGACGGCACAATTTAAAGCGTGAACTATTCTAGAATTTTGTGCCTGATGCAATTCTCAGTGTTTTATACTTCCTAATAAAAAATATTATGCTTTAACGTAATATACTTTGTTGTGATTTCACTCGGATACTATAATAATGTAACGATCTTATAAAGCCATGTCTGAAAACGGGTGTATATTTGCAAGCTCAGGTCAGGTTTTCAGGTCTGAAAACGGGTATGAATTTTAGAGGTCAGGTCTGAAAACGGGTGTGGAAAATGGCATGTTTAGGTCTGAAATTACTCCGTGGAGTAATCCCCCCCCCCCCCCCCCCCTTGGCTAGTGATCAAGCAAAATAGTATTACTCTCTTGCGTCCCCTCACCAGTCTACGTGTTTCCTCATGGACAGAGTTGCAAACATGACGTCCTCTCCCTTCTCTCAAGTCCGCTGGTCAGAATAGCATGACCATTGCGAAGCTCATTGCGAAGAGAAGGAGTGAACTGAAGGTCCGAGCTGTTGTGAGCGAAAGCTATCTAACAGAAGGTAAGAAAGTTTGTTACTGCATTTTAAGTGAGAGATCGGTCTCTTCGAAGGTGTTGTATCGTTAAATCTTTGTTTGCCTGCTTCTTCCTTCTCGGAAATGATCGTGGCCGTGTCTAGATATCTGGCAGCCGGACATATTGATCGGGCGCAACTCTTTTAGAACGGGTAATAATCGAGTATCAATTTAGTGTGTTCTTTTCTTGCGTTGTGTTCGTTCGGGCGCAACTCCTTCGAGTAATAATTGAGTTTTACTGTGGTCTTGTGTTGTTTCCGTTATTAGGGGTTGTGTTTTGTGGGACGCAAACCGTGACAATCGTATAATCGGAAGAATGAAAATAGGCGGTCAGTATAAAATAAGGACCGCGGACTGCGGACTGCGGACTGCGGACTGTGGACCGGGTATAAAATGAGGACCAGGTATAAAACTCGGACTGCGGGCCGGCTACAAAACGCGGACTGGCCGCGGACTAGATATGAAACAAGTTTTAAAAAACAGAGCATAGAACAAAACTAGGTTTGTTCTGGCCCAGATCCAGATTTTAAAGAAAGGCCTTGAGTACTCTTGTGTGAAAATGGCAGATCGGTTCCCCGATCAGTCAGAGAATGCTTTGACACCTTTAGTTGATCAAAAAAACGGCGAGAATACTAAGAAAGGAACAAAAGTTGCACTCAACGTTTTTCGAGAGTATCTCAAGGAAAAAAAGGTAGACGACGCAAAGGACAAGTTGGCGAATGCATATGTACTGAGGATATTTTATGCTGAAGCTAGATTAAAATAATGGGGAGCTTTACACCAAAGCTTCACTTGCCGGGATATGCTTTGAAAACTGTGCAATTCTTCAGCTTTGGGTTTAACAAATGGTGAGAAGGAGACCAATTGATTTCTGCCATTACTCAACTGCTGTCCCATATAAAAGGGAGGGATGCTCGTCGGAAATTTTAAATTAAATCTTAAAGGAGACCAATGTGGTCGTGGCCCAGGCTTTTTTTGACCCCTAAAAGAGACCATATTAAAACACAAGGAAAGGTTACGTTTTATACAAACGTTGGCCGTGTAGCACTTGTATTTTAAACAGAATTAACTGAAGAGAGTGAGTGTAACGTGAAGTGCTAGATTTCTATCCCATATGAACCATGTGAGCGTTAGCCCTACTGATATAAAATACTGTCATTTTTAATGATGGCACTGACATTATTATCTATTACTTTCACCGTCGTGAAGAAATATAAAAATGTACACATACCCTTTTATATTTCTTCGGAAGGAGACCATCACGGCTATAACCCTAAAGGAAACCACCACGGCGGTGTATGATTGCGTTTTGCCCAGAACACCCTAAGTGAGACCAAAATCCGAAATTTACGCCCCTAAGCGAGACGGCGAGCATCCCTCCCCTTTTTATATGGAAGAACGTAAAATGTTTTCTCCCTTACTTCTCTAGATACAGCTGGAAACGGGCATCACCAAACTGTCAATCGCCAATGTCAATAAGACGACCCATAAAAGCTCAGTTCGAGGAACCCATTGGATTTCCAATTCAATACGATTATCTGCACAAAACTGAAATATCTATCAGCAACCAACACTTCTCCTTAAATTCTCTTTCATGGGCAAATGAACCTTGAGCTCAGGCAATTCCTGGTACTCGCTTAGATCTAATGGAAGATTTGTTACCTCACTTACCTGTACCATATATTAGTTAGTAGAAACCATCCTACTTGATTCCTGCTCCTGACCGAGCATTAAGGGTAGTAAAAGAGGCACTTTTGTTCGATGGAAGGCCTTGGACCCAACCAATTTTACATGCGTCAGCCCCGTGACCAAACCAACCGCAGCGGAAGCACCTGTTGGCGGTATTTCCAGCAAATTCTGAACGGACAAAGAAAAGGACAAATAAAAGAAAAAATCTGTACAATCAAGAGGGTGGGGTGGGGGAACTAGCTGAAAACGTCAGTGTTGAATTGCGAGAGTGAGAGAACAACCAAAACTTGCTAGCTGCGTAAATAGCCTGGTAACTCGATGGGAATATTCCGGAGGACTACTAAAACACCTAGAAAACACCTGATAATAAACCACAAAAACCCTTCAAATTAGAAGAATTCAAACGCAGACCAATAGAAAATACATCAATTTTACACTAGCTACGAGTTTCAGTTCAAAGGCAGTTGGTGTTTTCAATCACCATGGTGTGAAGGTTTCAGTTTTCATACTCGTCCTGAAGGAAACTTCCAAAGCAATTTCTCTCAAATCTTGAACTGTAAAAAATCTCCATGCCGTTAACAGTATCCCGAGTGAACGCTGACTTTAGCGTCTTGTTATCAATGTTAAGGGAGTAAATATTAAGCGAGTACACTGTTTATATTACTCTTTTCATAAGATGACACCCTGTTGTCGGTTAGGGAAACCCTTTAAAAGACCTGGTTAAAATGTATGTTGCCGAATAAACTAATTAAGTATGGTGGTCGTTTTGGACACGAGACAAATACATCATTGTCGTGGCTAGTAATAAATTTTTGTCTCCATTGCGACAAAAATCGAATGTATTGGTCGCTTCGCGCATTTTCAGGGAGGCATGTTGTAAATTTCAGCCACGTCGTGAAATCGAGCATACAGCGATTGATTTTATTTTGGAAATTAACCATTTTAAAAGGGCTGTGTACACTTAAGATACCAAGGTCGTTGTCACGAAATTTACACACAGTGCCAGCAATTGGATGATTACAAGACTGAAGAAAAAAATTGCTTACTACAACACTTTGAATTGCTGTTTGACATCGTTATCGGAAATATAGCACTTACATGCACACATTTTGTATTTGTTATCTTGTTACTTAAAGTTAATATCGTGTGTTAACTCTAATTATTTAAGGCGTTTTATTTTCTTCTGCTAAATCTGATTATCTTTAAGAAGTTTTCTTTTCTTCGCGTCACTAACTCCGTAATTTCTTAGAACACTTAACACAATTGTATGTACCGTGTTGATTGTCTTTTTATTAACTTCCTATTAATGAATGCGATGATGACGATATGACTATGGTCATGGCCCATCGCTGGGCAGCTACATATAATTTCCATTTGGGACAAATACATCTCCCTAGGGAGAAACGGACGGAAAGGTACAAATCAGCAACTGAGCGGGAAACTGAACGGAACGATAGCACGATGAATACCATATGCCACGTGATCGCTGTGTACAATATATATTAAGTCATTGACTTCTATTAACAAATTAATACGCAAAATCATTTTTTGTAAGTTAAAAGATGATTAATGACTTGACTTTGACTGAAGTGTCTGTTGGACGTTGTTGATAGAAATAACTTTTTTTTCTTTTGCATTTTAGTCTTAAGTGAAATCACAATCTGTTAATGATGTCAAGATCAGTTAAGGAAAGAAACTGCCGTTGTGTCAACAAGGGTACTTGGTGTATACAGAAAAGAAGCTGTCTCAACGAGGAACAAAGTCTTTTGAGAGATGAACAAGTCCATACTGGAGAGAAGCATAATGAATGCAAAGAATATGGCAAGTGTTTCAGCGAAGCAGAGAAATTAAAGAAACGTGAAAGAACCCATACTGGAGAGAAACCTTATGAATGCGAACAATGTGGTAAGTGTTTTAGCAATGCCGGACATTTAAAGACACATGAACGAGTCCATACTGGAGAGAAGCATAATGAATGCAAAGAATATGGAAAGTGTTTCAGCGAAGCAGAGAAATTAAAGAAACGTGAAAGAACCCATACTGGAGAGAAACCTTATGAATGCGAACAATGTGGTAAGTGTTTTAGCAGTGCCGGACATTTAAAGACACATGAACGAGTCCATACTGGAGAGAAGCCTTACAAATGCAAACAATGTGGCAAGTGCTTTAGCGTTGCAAGTAATTTAAGGGCACATGAAAGAGTCCATACTGGAGAGAAGCCTTACAAATGCAAACAATGTGGCAAGTGTTTTAGCCAAGCAGGAAGCTTAAAGATACATGAAAGAGTCCATACTGGAGAGAAACCTTATAAATGCAAACAATGTGGCAAGTGTTTTAGCGAAGCAGGAAGCTTAAAGAGACATGAAAGAGTCCATACTGGAGAGAGACCTTATGAATGCAAACAATGTGGCAAGTGTTTTAGCAAAGCAGGAAGCTTAAAGATACATGAAAGAGTCCATACTGGAGAGAAACCTTATGAATGCAAACAATGTGGTAACTGTTTTAGCAACGCAGCAAATTTAAAGACACATGAAAGAGTCCATACTGGAGAGAAACCTTATGAATGCAAACAATGTGGCAAGTGCTTTAGCTTTGCAAGTAATTTAAGGAGACATGAAAGAGTCCATACTGGAGAGAAGCCTTATGAATGCAAACAATGTGGCAAGTGTTTTAGCCATGCGGGAGATTTGAGGAAACACGAAAGAGTCCATGCTAGAGAGAAGCCTTACAAACGTAAGCCAAAAGGAAACTGTTTTCGCAACAAAAAAAGTGTCAGGAAACATGAAAAAGCACTAGGACGTTCTGCAAGTGCAAGTGAACACCAAGTAGAGATCCATCGCCCCTGCACTCGACAGGAACATAGTTCAAACCAGGGTGAAAATTACAGCTGTTGGCTTTGCCAAGAGGAGTTGTGCAACGAGGAGCTTCTTCTTGCACACTATCAAAATCATATGACGTTTGAGGAGCCATCAACTTAAAGTAGTTGGGTGGCTTTTTAATGAATTTTGTTTAAGAAAGTTTTAGTTCTTCGGCTATAATGGTGTTGCGTTTGTAAATTTAAAAAGCGTTCCATTTCCTCGTGGTAAGGTTTGGTTGGACGTTACTTCGCCGCCATATGCGTTCAGCCTTTTCTAAGGTGCGTTGAAAATTAGACCATTGTTTAAATATCTAAACAATGTTTTTTTTTTTGGTTTTTTTTTCCGGGGGGGGGGGAAAGGGAGGTTATACCAGTTCAAGCTATTGTAAATGCCCTTTTATGTGTTTTAAAATAGTATTTTAAAGGTTCCAATAGAAACAACGACTTTTTGTAACCAACGGGCCTCTTTAACCCCAGGCAGCTCAAGGACGGTGCTTACTATTGTTAATGCGCATACGTTCTGCGCATCTCGAGATACTTGGATTTCATATCGGCGATGCTTACCAATACAGGGCTATTTTTGCGCGGTTTAAAACTATCCGGAGAAAGTAGATCTTAGTAAGTACTCTTGGTATCCAAAAAAAAAAAAGGGGGTACCCATGCATTTTGAAATAATTAAGCTTCAATTTGAGAAAGAACGTCATACATTGCTTTGTATTTTAAAGATTTTTACAAATATTATTCATGAATTATGTTTGAAAAATGCGTGGTTACCCCCAATTTTCTTTTTGAATTTCAATAACACTTGTTAAGATCTACATGTCCTGCATAATCACACACCGGGGCGAAAATATCTTTAATTAGTAGGTACCGTCCTTAAAATCCCCGGCAGCAATGCTCGGCTACATAGCAACGTAACGCACAATTTATGTGGTTTATGGGAAAACAATTGGCAAGTCCTATCCTAAAGAGAAGATAAGAAATTATTTTCCAGAAAAGTGCCTATTCACAAACTACCCCCGATCTTTATCTTATAGGTCAAATCGATCCGAAGGAACCGTTATTTTCCAGTGAGCTAATGTTTTGGGATTGTGACACCGTCGATGGTTGCCGAGAGGAATCAACGGGAAATACTAACGACCTCGGGACCACTAAGCATATCACCTTTCTTAAGTCGTGCCAAACTTAAACCATTTTCCGCAAAAATGCATCTTAACCACCAAATTGTTGCATATCGAAGTGTTCCTGGAGGAAAAACTTGTTTCCTTACTTTGGGAAATATCCAGGCAGTCACATTTTGTTTCTAAGGTCAAGTGTGCATTGCCACCATATGAACTTCACTTTACGAACCTTTCTTTAGGATTATGAAATTTAAAATAAGTCATATAGACGTAAATGTTAACATAAATCTCGTTGTTGTTGTTCATTAAAAGAAAAGACAAGATTATAAAGGATTTCTAATTAAAGCAAAGATTCCTTAGGTACCAAAGGGAGTCATAGACGGAAACGTCATTTGACAACATCTCAAATGCATGTCCGTTAAGCTCACAGCCTTGTTCTCCCAATATATCAGTACACTAGTTTGATTTTGGGTTAGTGAATAAAACCTTGTGGTAAAGTGAAATAAATTTTTCACTGGAGTTTCTTCAACAAGCGTGCAGAGTACTAGGCGAGAAAAACTGCGGTCCTCACAAAAAATCCCGGCAGTTGCATATCGAAAAGACAAGTATTAAAAAGATTTTCTTGTCACAGTCAAAAAGGTAATTTAACTTGGGTACACGGGGAAGACAAAGGTCTTTTTTCTGCTCTTTCGGTTTTTTTTTTTTTTTTTTTTTTTGACATATTATTGAATCTGAAACAACATCGTACAAAGCAAGCGAAACCAAGGATATTTTTATGACGTAATCAAAGTCATAGTTGAAGTACCTGATCAGTTACCCATATATCGCCTTCTTTTAGGGTTGACTACTTTCGAGTAGTTATACACTTGTGAATGTCTTAAAATAACTTCACAAGTCGGTGGTGCATGCACATTAATTACTTCGATAGATGATCAGGGAATATCTGAGTGCTCCATTGCAAGAGTGAAACCTTCGAACTTCCGATTATTACGTGTAATTCGGATGCTTTACCACTGAGTTGTTGGAGGTTACTAGGAGCTATGCCATTTATTGACCTTTTCACCCCCGTGGCGACCCCCACTGAGAAGTAAAATCGTCTGGGGTCAAACAAAGTTAAATCATCTACAAGTTTTACTCTGCGGTGCAGGGATAGCGCACTGGCAGTGGTGAGAGCACTCGCCTCCCACTAATGTGGCCTGGGTTCGATTCCTTGACTGGGCGTCAAATGTAGGTGTCTATGAGAGAAAATTGCTTTAAATTGTCAAGATGAGAGTGAGGATCACTTCACCCCTTCGTCTATAACCCGCGCTTCAAATTCATTTTGTTTGTTTCATGCCATTTACCTTAATTTCTAAATTGTGACTTGCAGACTCGTACCAGTGACATGTTGGTCTCCCTTTGAACACAGAATAGGCTGAGACTAGATAGAGTCACATGCCAGAGCCACCCACTAGTACTGATAGGAGTTGAAGTGTTGGCTATTTACAAACATTTCTTTAAGCGGATTGCATTACCTGTGTGCAACTGTTATCTTAAAATGAAATGATTAACCACTTTAAAATTAAATTACTACTTTCGTTATAAAGTAAGAAAATTTTAAAAGAATGAAACTTAAATTAGACCAATATAGTTGAAGGTGGCATCCAAGAAGTAAAGCTTCAAATGTTTGAGTACAAGATTTTACAGAACATATTACCCACTCAAGCGGGCTTATACCGAGATGGCATAAAAAACAGTGATCGCTCCACCCTTTGCAAAAGCGAGAAGCAAATATTAGACCACCTCTTAGTCTCTCATAGCCTTAGTCTTGATGGTATGAAAAAACACGAGAACAGATCTTGTTAAATTCATGTAAACTCTTTTACGGTTGCCACGTTAGGTCGACTTTTGGGAGACACTAAATCACTGTATTCTTGCTTCAAAATATTATGTTTTTTGAGCTGGTGCATGGGCCAGAGGATGAGCTTTGTTTCCGGACTTTCCTTTTGCGGCTGCATGAAAGACTCATCATTCTAAAAGAGATCGCTACTGCTAAAAAATTCCCTAAGAATGTTTTTTCGGGAGTGAGCTTTCCAAGGACTTTCTTTCTCTGTTCTCTTTCTCTTTCTCTTTCTCTTTCTCTTCCGGTAGCATTGTAACACGCAATAACACTCAGAGAAGAGATGTAATCTGCAGATTGCAATCTTGCGTCTGTAAACAGCATTTTTTACAATGACTGCAAAATTCTCGCGCGCTCATTGGCTAATTTTTATGGTCAATAAGCGAACAGACACGTAAATTTATGATTTATGCGTTTTGAAGAGTTTAATTTATGCAACATTTGAAATAATAAAATTATGCAAGGCTAGTTCCACAGTGCTTGATGGTAAAGTCAATCAAAATGGCCTGAAAGCTTTAACAACTACTTGTGTTTTTGGATTTTATTCCAAGGTAGGTTTCTCATTAGATATGTCATTTTGGTTAACAAACGCAAATACCAAATGAATTGCAGGAAAGCGACTTCGGTTTGCTCTCATTAAGAATGACCTATGACCATGGACATATTACAACCATGATCGGCATTACAATCTTCACCACTATAACGACCGTGACTACCACGATTGTCGTGAGCACTGAGAACAACGTGGCTACCATGACTACTGGGACCACCGTAAACATCTGGAGTACCATGGGCACTATGCATGATGATCATCCATAGCCACAATGACTGCGGACGAGTGACCACCACAACCACAATGATGACCGTAATCTCTCGGTTAGGACGATGACCCTTGCCACCAGGACCACTCCGACAATCCGCGGGACCACCTGCTCTTTGATTGGATACCTCATGTTAAGAAAAGAAGTAAATGAAAGATTAGTTAGCAATCTTAATTTAATTTACTCTTTGTTTGCTCTCCAACATTATTTTCTCCATTGTAAGTTCCAAGAGAAACTGGAAACAATTTTGGAGGCCAAATAAAGAGTATTAAGGTATTTTTTAATGAATTGAAACAATCGGAAGGGTAATTCTGGAAATGTTAGTAAACGTCATTGAATGATATAGAAATGTTCCCCTACATAACGTACCTACCGAAAGAAGAATTTCTTCAAGCAGCCCAAGCGTCTAAGTAAGCTAAGCAGGATAAGTGAGGTCCGTGTGATGTATACGGTACAATATATGTCCCCATACATAACGTACCTACCGTGCTTTCTCTCAAATCCGCTGGCCAGAATTGGCACTGCTTCCTTGAAAAGAAAACTACGAGTTTCAGATGATTCGAGCTGTTGTGAGCGAAAAATCCCATACAGAAGGTAAGACTGTTTGTTTGTCCATTTCAGGTGAGAGATCAGTCTATTGGAACCTGTTCGTTAAAACTTTGTGGGCCTGTCTCCTTCTCGGAAATGATGATGGTGGCCCTTTCAGAAGCGACTACAGAAGCGCGTATCAATTACGGAGCAAAACGTTCCAATGCACGCAAAGTTGACCATTTGTGGGTTTGTAGCAATGATATACACTGTGTAAGCCTACGCACTTGTTCAAGAATGGTTAGCTTTTATAAAATTTTTGTTTTTCATTTTTTTAAGCATGATGTAAGCCACCCGTCATGTAATTTTCTTGGAACAAGGGAACAAGTCGTGGGTGACGCGCTGTCTCTAGTTAAATGTGCCCTTTCCTCAGGCTGCTTAGGAAATCACCGTCAGCCGGTGAAGATTTTCAAATCACTAAATGACCGGCATGATATATAAACAGTATTTCAGTCTAAGTACCCATTTTAAAATGGTTAGCATTGAGTTATTGCGACAAATACTGAAATCAGTTACACACGTTCATAATTTTAAGTTAATAGACCCTTCCACGGTTTTTGGCGCCATCTTGGTTGGGGGAAAACACGGTTAAATTTACAATAAATGTATGGGATTTTGGTCGACTTTGAACTGCTGTAGCACCGCTAAAAAGAGACAGATTTTCACAGTGATGGTGTCTTTTAAAAGACATTTATACTGAGATTATTTTTATGAAATGTAATTATCTTTGAATTATGCATTATTACTACTTATATTCTACGATAATTTTGTAGTTAGTTTTATAGCAAGTCTACATCAGGACTCATGTCTTTCCTATTTTTGACAACCTGTTTTATCAGATAAACTCTACCACTTCTATTGCTACTGCTACTCCTGGGTGTTACGAACTAAAACCTAAGACCTAAGACCTAAGACCCAGGGGTCTTAGTTTTCATAGTACAAAAGCAAAGACCGGGTCTTAGATTTCCACACAGTACGAAAACTAAGGCCGGTGTCTTAAAGAGTGAAAATGACTTAAAAGAAACCCAGAAAAACTTACCGCTAGTCAGAGATTTGGGCGCTGGATGTTTCTCTGTACGTAGTGTAATTTAAAGAGACACGTACAACGCCATAACATGCCTGAATGTTTTGTGACTGAAAAAAAATGGTGGTATTCGCCGATGCTAGCTTGTTGGCATGGAAACTAATGATAGGGTCTTTCGAATACGGAGAACTGAACTCAATCTATTAACCCTTTTGTTGTAACAACTAAAAATGTGATACATGAATTGTTTTGTCATTACACATTTGTTATCACAGCTAACAAGTCCATAATTTCGCCGTAAGTCACGCAAACTATAAACGTATGCTGCAGATTGTCAATGTTATTATCATGTCTAATAGGGGACTGAAACAGTTTTACATATGGGACGTAAGCGGCGAGGTAAATATCCACCACTAGCCACACACACCGACGTGAATAGTTGTTTTAGTATATATACTAAAACAGGGAGATAATATAGCACAAAAAAATCTTTTTAATTCATTTATTCCTGCAAAGATTACAACATTTTAGGGCGCAAATTCCGTGCAAATTGCTGGGAGGTAAATAGCAAAGGAATCCGGAGTCTAAGTAGCCAATCAGTGCTCGTGCTCAACGCTATCCAATGTTTTAGTATACACTAATTTCTGTTATGACATGTTTTGTTTCCATTTATACTGATTTCAATGTGTGTAATAAATGATTCATCACAGTACCAGAATAGCACGATGTACCCCCCAACCCCAAATAGATGATATTTCATATCATCATTGTAATAAGCTGAGAAATAAGCTTTTGAGTGAGGTAAATGCAGAGAAACTTAAAGAAAGTCACTTATGTCCTACATGTAAAACAATTTCAGACCCCCATCAGACATAATAATAAGATTGGCCATCTACATGTACATGTACGACATCTGTTTATAGTTTTTTGCGTGACTTACGGCGAAATTGTGGACTTGTTGGCTGTGATAATAAAATAATTCATGTGTCACATTTTTAGTGGTTACAACAAAAGGGTTAACAGACTGAGTTTCTCCTTATTCAAAGGACCCCATCTTTAGTTTCCGTGGCAAGAAGTAAGGATCGACAAATGTCACATTTTTTTTTTGTCACACAACATTCAAGCGTATTAAGGCATAGTATGTGTATGTTTAAATTAAACTTTGTATGGAGACAACATCTAGCAACCAAATCGCTGACCAGCGGTAACTTTTCTCAGGCCTCTTTCCTGTAATTTTCACTCTTTGCGAGCAATCTTAATTTTCGTACTAGTACAACTAAGACCCTACATGTAGTCCTAGTGTCCATACAACGAAAGCTAAGACCCCGCACTTTTAGCTCTTACAGTGTAGGTCTTACGTGTAGTTTTCGAGGTTTATGATGATGATACTGATACTCCTACTGCTGCCTGTTATTGTGCTAAGAATTTTTTGTGAGTTCTGAGGAAATCTGTCAGGCTGGAAATTAAAAAATATATATATCCATAAATATAATAAAAAGGTTGACACTGGCTAAAATATTCTGTTGGACGTTTCGGCAACTGCTGTTGCCTTCCTCAGCAGGGATGAAAAATGCAAAAATCTAACGGCGTGCTGATGGTACACGATGCTTATAAATATAAAATCGCACTTCAAAAGAATATTTTAAAAATAAAATAGACAATAAAAACGAAGGTCTCCAGAGCACTCTAAAATATTTTTACAAATTCTTTATGTTATTGTAAACGTTTGGAAGTGCTATATGCTTGTTTATAGCGTTCGTATCTCGTAAGGAATGCCAAGCCTCCAGAATAAGTCTTTGTCGCCATGCCGATGATCTGTCAACAATTTCGACGTTCATCAAGTCTATTTGGTGATTGTAGCGCATGTGGTGTTTGGCCAACAAAGAGTTTTCATCTAATGTTGCTATGGCCTTTGAGTGCTCTTTGACGCGTGTTTTTAGCGCGCGCGATGTCTGACCGATGTAAACACAATCACAATCTTTGTATTTGATCTTATATACGATTCCTCTAGAGGCCTCCCTCTCGATTTTGTCCTTTGGTTTTTTAAGTATATTTGAGATTGTCCGAATAGGTCGTGATGAATACCAACGACTACACTGAGAAAGTAAACAACCTTCTAAACGATGATAAAACTTACCAGAAGATAACAGACAAAAGAAGGAACTCAACATCGAGCACCGAAAAATCCCTCAATAAACTTCTCCTACAGATTAAAGATCAGCCAGCCCCACATGACAGCGACAAAAAACAGTTGGAACCGAAGCTCTATCACAAACTTCATAGTACCGACTCCACACCGGCATCATTTTATGGCCTTCCCAAAATCCACAAAGACAACGTCCCGTTAAGACCAATTATGAGCGCCACTGGGTCTCCCACATACCTCGCCAATATCTTGTCACCACTTCAAAACAAAAAGTACACAGTTAAGAACAGCACATCTTTCGTTGAAAAGATCCGCACTGTCAGTGGATCCCGACGAAATCCTAGTATCCTTTGACGTCGTGTCACTGTTCACTTGCATTCCTACCCATCTAGCCATGGAAGTTGTTAAAGAAAGACTAGACTTTGATCAATCACTACCTGAAAGAACAAATTTATCCATCCAGAATATCATTGCCCTTTTACAGTACGTCCTCGACAATAACTTCTTCGTGTTCCAAGGTGACCATTTCAAACAAATTTTCGGTTGTCCGATGGGATCTCCAGTCAGCGCCATCTTAGCCAATCTCGTCATGGAATATGTCGAAGAAAAGGCCCTGTTATCGGCTCCAAACTCTCCCAAATGGTGGATCAGATACGTAGATGACAGCCATGTATGCATAAAAAGGGAACATGCGGATGAATTCCACGCACACCTCAATTCTATCAACACTAACATCAAATTTACCATCGAGATAGAATCAGAAGGTTCTATTGCCTTTCCTGACACAAAAACAACCAGATAAGACGATGGCTCGATCACCGTGTCTGCATACAGAAAAGCTACCCACACCGACCGCTACCTTGACTTCAAATCTCATCACCACCCCCAACATAAATACTCGGTCATACGCACCCTCATGGATCGCGCAAAGAATATCCCATCCACCGAAGAGGAATCTGTACGAGAAACTAAGAGAGTAGCAAAAGCCCTTACCGCTAATAACTACCCTGCCAATTTCATCTATAATGGTCGCCAACGAAACAGACAACAAGAAGTAAATGATTCAGACCAGCGCGGTATAGTTGTTTTGCGGCCCTATGCCAAAGGATTCTCCGAGAAAATCGCGAGGGTTCTTCGAGGTTTCAACATTAAGGTCGCTCATAAACCTATTCGGACAATCTCAAATATACTTAAAAAACCAAAGGACAAATCGAGAGGGAGGCCTCTAGAGGAATCGTATATAAGATCAAATACAAAGATTGTGATTGTGTTTACATCGGTCAGACATCGCGCGCGCTAAAAACACGCGTCAAAGAGCACTCAAAGGCCATAGCAACATTAGATGAAAACTCTTTGTTGGCCAAACACCACATGCGCTACAATCACCAAATAGACTTGATGAACGTCGAAATTGTTGACAGATCATCGGCATGGCGACAAAGACTTATTCTGGAGGCTTGGCATTCCTTACGAGATACGAACGCTATAAACGAGCATATAGCACTTCCAAACGTTTACAATAACATAAAGAATTTGTAAAAATATTTTAGAGTGCTCTGGAGACCTTCGTTTTTATTGTCTATTTTATTTTTAAAATATTCTTTTGAAGTGCGATTTTATATTTATACGCATCGTGTACCATCAGCACGCCGTTAGATTTTTGCATTTCTGAGGAAGGCAACAGCAGTTGCCGAAACGTCCAACACAATATTTTAGCCAGTGTCAACCTTTTTATTATATTTTTAACATGCCTGGCTACACACCAAACATATATATATATATATCCATGTTCTATTTCATTTAACAATGCACCCTTCCCCCTCCCAAAAAAAAGAAAGATTGAGTGCCTTAATCTTCATAGCTCATTAATAATTTATGAACCTAACAGCCTATCTAAACATTGATAAAACGTCACCTGCATGGGCTTTAAACCCGATAAACCACTCCTTATTAGAATTCTCTATATAAAGACTAGTAATGAGGCCCAACTTGTTTTGTTGTAGGCAAATATCACATTTTGAACCTTAGTTCGGAATCCAGAAGGACACACTTTTTGTGGAATGTTTTTGAAGCTGATCAAAAAACTCATAGCACATGTTTTATCTGGTGTAAAACACTCGGCTGTCCCTTGTGTTTTTAAACCCGATAAAACAATGCTGCTTGTTTTTTAAACAGTACATAACTAACATGCCATGACTATGGTTGTGGACCATCTATGGGCAGCTACATATAATTTCCATTTGGGACAAATACATCTGCCTAGGGAGAAACGGACGGAAAGGTACAAATCAGCAACTGAGTGGGAAACTGAACAAAACGATAGCACGATGAATACCATATGACACGTGATCGCTGTGTATAATATATATTAACTCATTAACTTCTATTAACAAATTAATACTCTAAATCCTTTTTTGTAAGTTAAAAGATGATTAATGACTTGACTTTGACTGAAGTGTCTGTTGGACGTTGTTAATAGAAAAAACTTTTTTTTTTCTTTTGCATTTTAGTCTTAAGTGAAATCACAATCTGTTAATGATGTCAAGATCAGTTAAGGAAAGAAACTGCCGTTGTGTCAACAAGGGTACTTGGTGTATACAGAAAAGAAGCTGCCTCAACGAGAAACAAAGTCTTTTGAGAGATGAACAAGTCCATACTGGAGAGAAGCATAATGAATGCAAAGAATGTGGCAAGTGTTTTAGCAAAGCAGGACATTTAAGAGCACATAAAAGATTCCATACTGGAGAGAAGCCTTATAAATGCAAACAATGTGGTAACTGTTTTAGCAAAGCAGGAAATTTAAAGACACGCGAGAGAGACCATACTGGAGAGAAACCTTATGAATGCAAACAATGTGGCAAGTGTTTTAGGGAACCAGGCAAATTAAAGATACATGAAAGAGTCCATACTGGAGAGAAACCTTATGAATGCAAACAATGTGGCAAGTGCTTTAGCGTTGCAAGTAATTTAAGGACACAAGAAAGAGTCCATACTGGAGAGAAACCTCATGAATGCAAACAATGTGGCAAGTGTTTTAGCGCAGCAGGAAATTTAAAGAAACATGAAAGAGTCCATACTGGAGAGAAACCTTATGAATGCAAACAATGTGGTAAGTGTTTTAACGAAGCAGGAAATTTAAGGACACATGAAAGAGTCCATACTGGAGACAAACCTTATGGATGCAAACAATGTGGTAACTGTTTTAGCCAAGCAGGAAGCTTAAAGATACATGAAAGAGTCCATACTGGAGAGAAACCTTATGAATGCAAACAATGTGGCAAGTGCTTTAGCGTTGCA